>NC_048230.1:90715806-90728260 GCF_002007445.2 Ailuropoda melanoleuca
GGAAGGAGCCAAGATGCCCTTCAACAGATGAATGGATAAAGAAGATGTGGTCCATATATACAATGGAATATTATTCAGCCATCAGAAAGAACGATTACCCGACATTTGCAACAACATGGATGGGTCTGGAAGAGATTATGCTAAGTGAAATAAGACAAGCAGAGAAAGACAATTATATGGTTTCACTCATTTGTGGAACATAAGGAATAGCAGGGAGATTGGTATGAGAAGGAAGAGAAGAATGAAGGGCAGGTAAACAGAAGGGGGAATAAACCACGAGAGACTATGGACTCTGGGAAACAAACTGAGGGTTTCAGAGGGAAGGGGGCTGGGGGATTGGGTTAGGTCAGTGATGGGTATTAAGGAGGGCACGTATTGCATGGAGCATTGGGTGTTATACACAAACAATGAATCATGCAACATTACATCAAAAACTAATGAATAACATACCATGATAAAAAATTTAAAAAAAAGATGTGGTTCATGTATATGCAATGAAATATTACTCAGCCATCGGAAAGGATAAATACCTACCATTTATATTGACATTGATGGAACTGGAGGGTATTATGCTAAGTGAAATAAGTCAATCAAAGAAAGAAAATTATCATATGGTTTCACTCATATGTGGAATATAAGAAACAGTGCAGAGGATCATAGGGGAAGGAAGGGAAAACTGAATGGGAAGAAATCAGAGAGGGAGACAAACCATTAGAGACTCTTGACTCTGGGAAACAAACTGAGGGTAGCTGGAGAGAAGGTGGATGGGGGGATGGGGTTACTGGATGGTGGGCATTAGGGAGGGCATGTGATGTGATGAACACTGGGTGTTATATGCAATTAATGAATCATTGAACACTACATTAAAAACTAATGATGTACTATATGTTGGCTATTGAATTTAAATGAAAAAAAATAAATGCCTGACATTGTATTTGATAAATGTTGGAAAGAACTTGAAACTCTGGACCAGTCTTCTCTTCCTAGGCTTCACTTGTGCTTTGTGCAGGCTGCTAAACAAGGGGAGGTCATCCTATTCTGGTCAGGAGCTGAGCCCAGCCTTTGTCCTGGCTGGTCTGTCTCTGGTTTGCCTTTACACCTAGGGTGTATCCCTTCAACAGTCCTTCCCAAAGCCAGTGGTGTTGTCCAGGGCTTCTCTTCATTGGTCAGCTGTGACGTTTAATTTTTGTTCCTTTCACCTAGCTTTGTGAGAGCACTTAAAACTACACCTACCATATCTCAGACTTCTAGCCACCACTTTCTCCTGGTTTTGTCTATTGTTTTGCCACTCATTGTTTAGGCCCTTAGATTTGCTTTGGAATCTAGAAATCTGTCAAGGAGAAAGGCTGGACCAAACATAGGTTCACCTCTGTTTTTCTTCTGCCTTGGATCATGGCCCTTCAAATTCTTGTTACCGTCTCAACTCTCTGCTGCCTCCAAACAGGTACTTTAATATTCTATCCAAATTTTTAGTTGTTCAATGTGGGAGGTTTGGTTTCTTATGTTTATAATAATAATAATTATATAATAATAGTAATAAATAATTCAACCATAGCTGGAATCATGTATACATTTTTTAGAAAAAATTCTCACTTATCCTCATCTTGTAGGTCACGAGTCTCAGACTCAGAGGATTGAATGATTTTCTGGAGTTGACATGTCTAGTTATGTGCAGAACCAGAATCCGGGCCAGGTCTTCATCCAGAACTCCACAGCTCCCTGTGGCAGCCACATCTAAGGACTGACACCTCTGCAAGGGCAATGAGGAGAGTGTTTGGATGTGTCAGCATGGAGAGGAGGAGCCAGCTAAGTGGTGGCTGCAGTGCTGGCAGGGGTCAGCTGCCTTGTTTGGTCACCTAAGCCTCTGTTTTTATCCTGAGCTTGGCTGAAGCCACACTTCTGATGAAGGCAGTCACATTCATCGTTCTTTTGTGGACACAACCTAAGACTCGGGGCCTCACATGTGACCATGCTGCACACCTGCACCTCCCCCATGAAGAGGTACATGCAGCAGGAAAATTTTCAGGTGATATTGGTCTCTAGCAGTCAGTTGATTTAGAAAACTGGGTTAAGATATTTATTGCCTTTGGGACATGCATGTAGTGAGGCAAATTGTACCTTAAGCCTGAAAGACAATTGGCTTGGCTTAAAAGGAACTAAGCACATAAGTGCCTTATTCATAACGACAGGAAGTACAAGCCACAAAACTCCTCAGTTACCATTTTCCTTCTGTAGGAAATGAACCAACGGACATCACCAACGTGGCTAGAAGTTTGACCTTAGTTTGAGGCTGAATAGAGAATGCGGTCTCAGGGCTGGGTGTGGAAGGGGAGGCGGTGAGAAGAATGAAGGGAGAAGCCAGTCTGTTATTTGGTGGAGGAGGTCAAACCATAAGATTACTTTTTAGTGGCCACCAAACAGCTTATGACAACACAGTAATGGTTATTTTCCTCATCTCTCTTCCAAATGTCATGGTGGCTGACTAATGGTTATTATCAAGATGGAAGCTGAAGTAATGTTCTTGCCCACATTCCTCCCCTCTATATCCTTAAGAATGTCCATAATTAAAACAGTCTCTTCAATGACCCCATCTTTTGTCAAATGCATGTGAAATGGGCAATGTTTCCCTCCTCACACGGTATCTTGCTTTTCAGGAGGATCAATCACAGAATGGAAACTGTCAGCCTCTCCCTTGCTTACTCTTCCCCAAAGCAAAGAGCTAATATGATTGGTGATAGCTTGCTGGGTTTTTTTTTTTTTTTTTAGGTCTGCACTGCCCTAGGCTGCAGATACTGGGCCTCAACAGCAAAAACAAACTGAACAACAAAACCCAAAATCCAGGCCCCTCCTTCTCCTTTCTTGTGCCACATCTCTCATAATCAATAGACTGTGCCAGGACCCCCTCGCTCCCATGCTATAAACAGCCCAGGATGTGCTCCTCCTCCTTCCACTCTTCTGAAGCCCTGGGCAGGGAGATCTAGCTGCCCACTGGACCTGGATGCAGGAGCCATGAAGGTGTGGGTTTTCCTGCTTTGGGGCAGGCCTAGGACTCCTGTCCTGGCTTCAAATCCGATCTACATCTTCGTGTTCAACTGCTGCCAAATCACCTACAAAAGCTATTATCTTGATCCCCATTGGGTCACATGTCATTCTCTGAACAGTCCCTCATAGGAAGAACACCTGTCCCTACTTTTCAGGCATTTTTTGCTTCCAGTGGCTGGATGTACGTTTACTGGCACTTTGACATAAGCAAGACATGCTGTTAATATTTCTTCGTGTGCTCATACGTTTATTCAATATGTAATATATAAAAGACTGAATCACCAGGTTGCAATCATACAAAATATTCTTTTTTAAGCATGCCATCTTGGTATTCTAAATTCCTAAAACATAAGTCTCAAGTCACTTTAGTAAATGGATATACCAGAACATTATAAATGCAAGCAGCAACAGCAGAAGGACAGGAAAAAAAGAAACCACAGCGGAAACAACTGAACAATTCAACCAAACTCGTGAGAACAGAAGCACCATACATAATGCTGACTAGTGTGCATGCAGCTTTCTGAGCTCCTTGGAGAAAGGTGCTACCTGAAATATAAATAAAATGGATATTTTCTCTACATTCCTCATATCCTTTTTCCGGTATTGGTCATAAAATCTATAGAGCATCAGCTTACTGTTCAGCCAAAATTATATTATTGGAGACTTCAAAACAGCTCCTCTAGGGAACTTGGGGGCTGATCCACTGGTATCTCCTAAGACACCTTGTTTTTCCATCACTTCTGATGCCTGAGACCTCAGGGAGTGGGATCTATGGATTTTTGGAAGAGGAACTTGAAAACTATGTGCCAGATTGCATCTTTGTCAAATGGCCTCATTCAGGGAAGTGACTTGAAACATTACTTACCTTATTCCAGGACACAGGGCTATAGTCATGGAAATGGAAATGACTTACTGTTGGGAAATTGGACCATAATCCTCTAACTTAAAATGTAGATGTCCACAGGAATTCTACATTGCTGAGTTTAAAAGATTTTGGAACTCTGCCCATGTACCTCACCTGTTACCTGTTTTCCTGAGCACATGTGTATGTTTCAGCCCTGAGTTTCTAGCACCTGGCAGAGAGGTCTGGCAGATGACCGGCACTCAATTTCTATCTGCTGAATGATGGTACTAACAATTAACCCACCCAATGCAACTTATGCTGAGTTGGAAAGAAATATATGAGAAAGGTGAGGAATTTACAGTCTGAAAGAGATAAAGAGGCCATGGGCCAAAGGAGTGCTCCTCCGTAGGATTTGCCTTTATCTTAGGACACCAAAAACTTGCCATCTTGTCTCCGGACTCTACACATATACATATGTGCTTGTTGGCTCAGAAACCACTAGGTTCCCAGCATCCTTAAGGAAGAAAAGAATTTGTTATTTAGTCTTTGAAGAAATGACTTCCAGGATGATGTGGAGAGATTCAGCAACCAAAAATCTGACAGAAAATATTAAAAACATTGGCTTGCTTTGTGGTTTTCCAGTGAAACCCCCTCTTCCTTCTTGAAGATGCCCTTGATGGCCAGCCTCCAAGACAGCCCCCACTGATTCTCTCTCCAGGTGCTTATGCACTTCTGTAGCCCCTCCTCCACTGAAAAGTGCTGATCTGTGTTACTAACAGGATCCTATAGAAATGACAGCATGTGACTTCTGAGGTTAGCTCATAAAAGATGTTGTGACTCTGCCTTGCTTCTTCTGGATCACATGCTCTGGGGGGAAAGTCAGTTGCCATGGCATGAGGACACCCAAGCAACACTATGAAGAGGTCCATGTGGTTAGGAACTGAGACTTCCTGCCAACAACAATGTTGAGCCTCAGTTTCCTTGTTTGTAAGATGTGAGTGTTCCCCCAAACCACGTCTCTACTGTTTCTACCTTCCTTGATGTGCTTCTTCTCTCCCTCTAGTAGAGAAGTTTGTTCTGTCAGTCCTTAGTAGATTTCTTGGGTATTCAGAATGATTTGATAGTTATCTAGCTGTGTTCAAGGGATGAGGCAAGTCTAGGGTCCTCCTATTACACAGCCATCTTAGCTCTCTCCCTCATGTAACACAAAGCTTATTTTGAAATACAGTGTTGACTGTCTCATGCAATTTTTTGAACGCTGTACTGAAAGTGACAAACAGAATGGCCTATATGGGGACAGAATGGTTCTAAGTCCATCAGTTGTTGACCCTTGTGATTCTGTGGCTGACTGGGAGCTTCAGCTGTTACCACTGCCCAGCAACATGAGAAATGATCAAACTGCATTTTGCTAGCCTAGGACAAGACCAAAATTCAAAATTCTAAGTACAATTTCTACTAAATGTGTATCTCTTTTGCATTACCATGAAGTTGAAAAATCCTAAGTCAAACCATAGTAATTTGGGGACCATCTGTATTAAATTAATTTAAAGGTCCTTGTTTCTGGGTTGTCTTTTAGCCTGCCTGTGTAGTTTTGTACGATTACCATACTGATTGGATTTTTGTGCTTTTCTAGTATGTTTTGATTTATGATCAATAATGCCAGTTGCCTCTACCTTACTTTTTTTTGGAGGGGGGTGGGAGTCCAAAAGTTCTAGCTCTTTTTCCAATTTATTCTTCTTGACTAGAAAATAGAAGATTAGGGGTACCTGGGTGGCTCAATTGGCTAAGCATGCAACTCTTGGTTTCAGCTTAGGTCATGATTTCAGGGTTGTGAGATGGAGCCCTGCATTGGGCTCTGTGCTCAGCGGGGAATCAGCTTGAGCTTCTCTCCCTCTCTTTCTGCCTCTCTTGCCCCACCATCTCCCTCTCTCTCTAACATAAATAAATAAATAAATAAATAAATAAATAAATAAATAAATAAATAAAATCTTTAAAAAAAGATAACAGGAGATTAAAATCTAGGTCTGAAGAAATTGTAGATTGCATGGGATTCTGTGAAGGTAAACCACATAGCTAATTCTTCCTATCTTTCACTCACAGTTAATGCTTTCCCTTCCTGCTTCAACTCTTTTTTTCCTTCTTTCCTCTGTTTTCCTCTGTCCTCCACTTATAGTCCCAAGTTTGTACTCCCCATTTATTGATTTGCTGGTGTCCTGTTGGACCTTTTCTACAGTTACTAGCTTTTACTTTAGAATTATTTACAATCTCTTTATTTTTTATTTTCAGGATTTAAAAAATTGTGGATTAGCATAGATACAGTAAAGTCCCTATGGCACACTAGTCTTAATCATACAGCCTGATGAATTTTTTTTAAAAGATTTTATTTATTTATTTGACAGAGAAGGAGGCAGCGAGAGAGGGAACACAGGCAGGGAGAGTGTGAGAGGGTGAAGCCGGTTTCCTTCTGAGCAGGGAGCCCGATGCGGAGCTGGATCTCAGAACGCTGGGATCATAACCTGAGCCGAAGGCAGACGCTTAACGACTGAGCCACCCAGGTGCTCAACTCGATGAATTTTTATGAATGTATATGGACCCATGTAAATACCACCAAGGTGGAGAATCCATAAGATTCTCCTATGTTCCTTCCCACTCTAATCCCATGTCCACCGAGGATTAACCACAGTCTGGATTTCCATCACCACAAGGTAGTCTGCCTGTTCTTCAACTTCACATAGATGGAATCGTACTGTTAGTACTCCTGTGTCTGCTTTCTGCTCAAGATTATATCTGTGAGATATCATGTATGTTTTACGGATACCGGTGGCTTGTCCTTTTTTATTGCGTGCCATATTATAATGTAAAAACAAGCCACAATTTATTTATCCATTCTCTTGTTGATGGAACAATCACATTCTCAAAATAACATTTTAAGTAAACTTTACTATCTACAAATAATGTCCTATAATTAGAACAGAAATCTTCACACAGTATTACAAAAAAAAAAAAAAAAAAAGGCTAGATTCTCCCATCATTTTCCAGAGCTAACTCACTCAGCAAATTTGGTCTATCTTTTGTAGTCAGCAGTCACAGAATTTGACCTAAGTATTTATTTTCTCACTTGTGAGATAAGTATCCTTTTTTTTTTTTTTAAATTCTGGTGACCTTGAGATACTGAGCCTTAAATATCCTTTCCTCAAAGTTCCACAGACAGCCAGGGAGGAACTGTGGTCAGCAAAGATAGAGGAGATTGTCAAAAGCTGGTTGAATGTATTCAACATTTATTTATTAATTTCAGGAAACACTCTCCTCACATGTAGAGTTTAAGGTGGCATGAAATATTTGCAATGAAGGGGTCTGTGTAAATTTGAAGACAGTAAGCAATTCACAATCATTTCCCATGATCACTTGAGACCGATAGAAAAGAGGCCAAAGCTTTGACAGCCTGCAAAACAGGTTCTCTGAAGGCAGGGATGGGCAGATGCTGCCTCATTTTCTTTGGAAGCCATTTGTCACTGTCAAACATACACAGTGGCCTCTCTCTTAGCTCTGTTCAAACAAGAGTATAGTTTGCAACCTGACATTTCCTTGAAAACGGCAAGTTTCATTTATCACCAGGATAGTTTTCAAGCTTTGTGTTCACTGTCGTAAAGGGGAGTTGAGTTTTTATTTTTTTTTAATTTAAATTCAGTTAGCCAGAAGTTGAGTTTTTTAAGAGCGGTTTTGTTGAACAATATTATTTCCTCATGAAAACCCGTAATTTGGCATTTCAAACATATATACCTTTACATTCTCTTGCTGTCTCAATAAAACTTGACAAGCATTTCTTTTTGTATTATACACTAATTGAACTCAACTTCACTATTCAAATAATTACATTATATTCATGTATATGATTGTTGGTCACTGTTTCGTAAACTATTACTATTCATGCATATCTATTCTTCTAAAAGAACCTAATAATTTAAATATATGAGTCAAAGATGAAATTAAAACTGTTTTATTAAACAATGATCTAAAACTCAGCTTTGGATAGAAATTACTGTTTAACAATCACAGAATTGTAAACAACAGAATTGCTGTCTGGGAATAAAACAAGTTGCTTTTCACATGAGCTAGGAAAGTATAAAATAGAGACTTTTGTCTTAGAAGAATGTTAAGGACTTGGTTAATATATAATTATGTGTGTATACCTCATCCAGCCTCTCTTCCTTTAGAATGACTTCTAAAGTAATCAAAGATTTGTAAAATTAAAATATTATTTTTCTTATTATAAAGGAAATGCAGCCAGATTGTAAAAACAGCAGAAAATATACACAGTTCCACAACAGAAAAAAAATTCCAAAGGAATATATATAAAAATAGTAACAACGAACACTGTATCTGAATCTTAGCATTCAAGAGGTTGATGATACCTAAGCAATATTTTAGTTGAGGAGTTGGCAAACTGTGGCCCATGTGCTGAAACTAGCCAGGTGCCTGTTTTGTAAATAAGGCTTGTTTGGAACACAGCCACACCCACGTGTTTACAGTCTATGGCTGCTGTGACACTACATAGCAGAGTGTGTAGTTGTGACAGAGATCATATAGCTTGCAAAGCCTAAAATATTTGCTATCTGGCCTTTTACAGAAAACCTTTCTTTCTTTCTTTCTTTCTTTCTTTCTTTCTTTCTTTCTTTCTTTCTTTCTTCTTTCTTTCTTTGTTTTTCTTTCTTTCTTTCTTTCTTTCTTTCTTTCTTTCTTTCTTTCTTTCTTTCCTTCTTTCTTTTCTTTCTTTCTTTCTCTCTCTCTCTTTCTCTCTCTCTTTCTTTCTTTCTTCCTTCCTTCCTTCCTTCCTTCCTTCCTTCCTTCCTTGATTCTATTTATTTATTTGACAGAGAGAGACACAGCCAGTGAGAGAGGGAACATAAGCAGGGGGAGTGGGAGAGGAAGAAGCAGGCTCCCAGCAGAACAGGGAGCCTGATGCGGGGCTCCATCCCAGGACCCTGGGATCAGACCCTGGGCTGAAGGCAGATTCTTAATGGCTGACCCAGGCGCTCCTACAGAAAACATTTCTTGACCTCTGGTCTAGTTCATCGAGTAAGATTAGGTTATTTGGGAAGCATTCTTGAACATATTATGATATGCCCAGTCCTTACTTCAAGGAAATTGTAGTCTCACTGGGAAAGATAAGATATGGACGTTAATAAAACTTGAAGTAAAAAAAAAGTGTATGAAGTGCTTTAGGATTTCAGTCGGGGCATTATGGGAGGGCATCATGGAAAGGGTGAAGTTTGAGCTCCGTTTGATGGATGGGTAGGATGTGACTATGCCAAAATCTGTAGAATATTCCTATTCAAAGAACACACAGTGTTTCTTACCACACAGTGGTAAGAAAGGCTCAGAGATTGGGGAGGAGCATGCAAGTGTGATGACCAGCAGACGGATCAACTGGGTTAGTGTGGGGGATTATGAAAGAGTGGCAGGGGATACGTTTGGAATGACAAGGCTGAGGGACTTGAATGCAGTCTGAGAATGAGTGTTTTATGTGGTTGGCTTCAAGGGGTTTGGAGGGAAACATGGTCATTATGGTGGTTTATGGTATATTCACAAATTCTTTGACATTCCCTTCAAAATACGGAGCTGAATTTCTCTGTCTTTGCGTGTGGACTAGTTGGACTTGGTGAGTCACTTCTAAATAGAGGAAGGGGGGAATGATGGTGTAGGAATTCCAAAATTAGGGCACAAAAGGCACTGTGGATTCCTTCCTGTTCTCTCTTGGATTGCTTGCTCTGGGGGAAGTCAGGTGCCACATCTTGAGGATACTCAAGCAGCCCTATTGAGGGTCCATTGTGTTGAAAACCCAAGTCTCCCTGCTAACAGTCAGTAAGGAACTGAGGTCTCTCAACAATGGCCATAACAAGGAGCCATTCTGAATGGAGATCCTCTAGCCTCGTTTAAGCCTTCAGATGATGGTGGCTGCAGGAGACAGCTTGACAGCACCCGCATGAGACACCCTGAGCCAGAACCACCCAGTTAAGCTGTTCTTGGATTCCTGACTCTCAGAAACTCTGTGACATATAATTAAAGTTTGTTGTTCTAAGGCACTAAGTTTTGGGGGCAATTTCTTATGTAGCAATAGATAATAAATATGGATCTCATCTTTATAGTGTTGCTTTGGACATAATTGTTTTCATTCATCCATCTATCCATCCATCCATCCATCCATCCATCCATCCATCCATCCATCTTTCCATTCACTGACTGCATTCATTGGAGTGTGCTCTAATGCACTGTAGGAACCCTTGGTCCCTTGGCTTCAGATGTAGCAGTGGATAGGGTGGACCTTACTGAAGAGAGATGAGATGGGCAGATAGTCCCATAGTAGTCTAAATGGAAAGCAATTGTAAGAAACACTGTTGGCCTTCTAATACAGTTCCTACACATGGATAAATTCCTACCTCTCTCTACTGAAGGGTGTTCTCTGGCTACAGGAGCATGCTCAGCCTGAGTGTGGGGCAAATTAAAAGTGGCAAAGAGTTAATGTCCAAGGAGAAATTCTCAAACAGTTGGGGAAAGGAGTTGGTCAATAAATTCCCCAGCTTCTCATTTGTGAATGGGTGTACTCTGAAGTGTTTTCCCCACTGTCTTTCAGAGAGTTCTGGTGGATTGAGTCCCAGGTGCCCATAGCAGCTACCTGTTCATCCCCACAATCTTTTTTTTTAAAGATTTTATTTATTTATTTGAGAAAGAGAGAGAGAAAGAGAGAGAGGAGCACCCAAGTAGGGGGCAGGAGACGGAGAAACAGACTCCCAGATGAGCAGGGAGCCTGAAGTGGGGCTTGATTCCAAGACCCTGAGATCACAACCTGACCTGAATGCAGACCTTAACTGACTGAGCCACCCAGGTACCCCTCATCCTCATACTCTTTATTGATTGACTGTCTTCTTTCTCTTGTCCTTCTCAGTGCTTCCTGGAATAACTTCCTAAATTAATGACTTGCATCCAAATCCTTGTGCCAGGTTCTGTTTTTGGGAGAATCCAAACTGGCTGAGTAATGAAGGTCTGAACTAGACTGGTGTCTTGGAGAATGTGAGAGATGTTAGATGGAAAGAGAAGCAACAAGGCTTTGCAACTCTTGCTATGAGGAATCTGTCTTAATGACTTTCAAGATAAGGACATCTTTTAACTGCTCTAAACATCTAGGCTTACAATATGAGGTCTTGAGGGGTAACGTGACTAGTTTAGGGTCTGGCAGCGAATTCGTGGCAAGTGTAAATCTGGCAACTGGGTTTCCAGGATGGTTTTCCGTGCTCCACGTTGTAGACTTTACATCTACAGCCCTCCCGAGTTGCAGAGGGAAAACTAATACATGGAGGCTGAGAAGTCCAAGGACCTACAGCTCATACATAGGTCAAGAGCCCAACTGGGCAGTTGAGTGCAGGCCAAAGTTGTCATTGACTCTTTTTGAGAATTTAAATATGCATGTGTTTATATGTTTAAAGGAAAGTGATTCAAAAACTTTAAAGATTTGTTCCTTCAAATATCTTGATTTTAGGATTCAAAAGTAGAAGTGATGTGGGTGAAAATGGCATATTCATATGAGAATGAGTTCGAAATAGAAAGCACATTTATTCTTTTGTTAATTTACTTATTAAATATTATTTTATTTTTTTAATAATAATTTTTATTATGTTATGTTAGTCACCATACAGTATAACCTTAGTTTTTGATGTAATGTTCCATGATTCATTATTTGTGTATAACACACAGTGTACCATGCAATATGTGCCCTCCTTAATACCCATCACCGGCCCTATCCCAATCCCCCACCCCACTCCCCTCTGAAGCCCTCAGTTTGTTTCCCAGAGTCCACAGTTTCTCATGGTTCATTCCCCCTTCTGTTTACCTGCCCTTCATTCTTCCCTTTCTTCTCCTACCGATCTTCCTACTTCTTATGTTCCATAAATGAGTGAAACCATATGATAATTGTCTTTCTCTGCTTGACTTATTTCACTTAGCATAATCTCCTCCAGTCCTATCCACGGTGCTGCAAATGTTGTGTAATCATTCTTTCTGATGGCTGAGTAATATTCCATTGTATATATGCACCACATCTTCTTAATCCAGTCATCTGTTGAAGGGCATCTCGGCTCCTTCCACAATTTAGCTATTGTGGACAATGCTGCTATGAACATTGAGGTGCATATGGCCCTTCTCTTCACTACGTCTGTATCTTTGGGGTAAATACCTAGAAGTGCAATGGCTGGATCATAGGGTAGCTCCATTTTTAACTTTTTAAGGGACCTCCACACTGTTTTCCAAAGTGGCTGTACCAAATTGCATTCCCACTAACAGTGTAAGAGGGATCCCCTTTCTCCACATCCTCTCTGACATTTGTTGTTTCCTGCCTTGTCAATTTTTGCCATTCTAACTGGCGTAAGGTGGTATCTCAATGTGGTTTTGATTTGAATTTTCCTGATGGCTAATGATTTTGAACATTTTTTCATGTGTCTGTGAGCCATTTGTATGTCTTCCTTGGAAAAGTGTCTGTTCATATCTTCTGCCCCTTTTTTGATTTGTTTATTTGTT
>NC_048230.1:90728397-90798748 GCF_002007445.2 Ailuropoda melanoleuca
TCCTAGTTCTTATGTTCCATAGATGAGAGAAATCATATGATAATTGTCTTTCTCTGCTTGACTTATTTCACTTAGCATTATCTCCTCCAATGCCGTCCATGTTGCAGCAAATGTTGAGAAATCGTTCTTTTTGATACCTGAGTAATGTTCCATTGTATAAATGGACCACAGCTTCTTAATCCAGTCATCTGTTGAAGGGCATCTCGGCTCCTTCCATGATTTGGCTATTGTGGACAATGCAGCTATGAACATTGGGGTGCATATGGCCCTTCTCTTTACTACGTCTGTATCTTTGGGGTAAACACCCAGTAGTGCAATGGCTGGGTCATAGGGTAGTTCAATTTTTAACTTTTTAAGGGACCTCCACACTGTTTTCCAGAGTGGCTGTACCAACTTGCATTCCCACCAACAATGTAGGAGGGATCCCCTTTCTCCACATCCTCTCCAACAATTGTTGTTTCTTGCCTTGTCTATCTTTGCCATTCTAACTGGCGTAAGGTGGTATCTCAGTGTGGTTTTGATTTGAATTTCCCTGATGGCTAATGATTTTGAACATTTTTTCATGTGTCTGTTAGCCATTTGTATGTCATCATTGGAAAAGTGTCTGTTCATATCTTCTGCCCATTTTATGACTGTTTATTTGTTTCTCACGTATCANTGAACATTTTTTCATGTGTCTGTTAGCCATTTGTATGTCTTCATTGGAAAAGTGTCTGTTCATATCTTCTGCCCATTTTATGATTTGTTTATTTGTTTCTCGTGTATTGAGTTTGAGAAGTTCTTTGTAGATCTTGGATACCAGTCCTTTATCTGTAGTGTCATTTGCAAATATCTTCTGCCATTCTGTGGGCTGCCTCTTAGTTTTTTTGACTGTTTCCTTGGCTGTGCAGAAGATTATTATATTGATGAAGTCCCACAAGTTCATTTTATCTTTTCTTTGTCTTGCCTTTGGAGATGTGTCATGAAAGGGTTGCTGTGGCCGATGTCATAGAGGTTGCAGCCTATGTTGTCCTCTATNTCCTCTAGAATTTTGATGGATTCCTGTCTCACATTGAGGTCTTTCATCCATTTGGAGTTTATTTTTGTGTATGGTGTGAGAGAGTGGTCAAGTTTCATTCTTTTGCATGTAGCTGTCCAATTTTCCCAGCACCATTTATTGAAGAGACTGTCTTTTTTCCACCGGATGTTTTTTCCTGCTTTATCAAAGATTAGTTGCCCAAAGAGCCGAGGGTCCATTTCTGGGTTCTCTATTCTGTTCCATTGGTCGATGTGTCTGTTTTTGTGCCAGTACCATGCTGTCTTTGTGATCACAGCTTTGTAGTACAGCTCGAAATCCGGCATTGTGATGCCCCCAGCTTTGTTTTTCCTTTTCTACAGTTCCTTGGAGATTAGGGGAGTTTTCTGGTTCCATACAAATTTAAGAGCTATTTGTTCCAGTTCTTTGGAAAATGTCCTCAGTATTTTGATCGGGATAGCATTGAAAGTGTAGATTGCTCTGGGTAGCATGGACATTTTAACTATGTTAATTCTTCCGATCCATGAGCATGGAATATTTTTCCATCTTTTTGTGTCTTCCTCAATGTCTTTCAAGAGTGATTTATAGTTTCTAGAATACAGATCCTTTACGTCTCTGGTTAAGTTAATTCCAAGGTAACATATGGTTTTTGGTGCTATTGTAAATGGGATGGATTCCCTAATTTCTCTTTCTTCAGTCTCATTATTCGTGTACAGAAATGCAACTGATTTCTGAGCATTGATTTTGTTCCCACTACATTACTGAATTGCTCTATATCTTCTTATAGTTTGGGCGTGGAGTCTTTTGGGTTTTCCATATAGAGTATCATGTCATCTGCGAAGAGAGAGTTTGACTTCTTTTTTGTTGATTTGGATACATTTTATCCCTGTTTGATGTCTGATTGCTGTTGTAAGGACTTCTAGTAGTATGTTGAATAATAATGGTGAGAGTGGGCATCCTTGTCGTGTTCCTGATCTTAAGGGAAAAGCTTTCAGATTTTCCCCATTGAGAATGATATTTGCTGTAGGTTTTTCATAGACGGTTTTTAAAAAATTGAGGATTATACCCTCTATCCCTACACTCTGAAGGGTTTTAATCAGGAAAGGATGCTGTATGTTGTCAAATGCTTTTTCTGCATCAATTGAGAGGCTCATATGGTTCTTGACTCTTTTCTTGTTGATGTGATGTATCACACTGATCGATTTGTGAATGTTGAACCACCCTTGCATCCCAGGGATGGAATCCCACTTGGTCATGATTGATAATCTTTTTAATGTACTGTTGGATCCTATTAGCTAGGATCTTGTTGAGAATTTTGGCTTCCATATTCATCAGGGATATTGGTGTATAATTCTCCTTTTTGATGAGGTCTTTGCCTGGTTTGGGAATCAAGGTAATACTGGCCTTATAGGATGAGTTTGGTAGTTTTCCTTATGTTTCTGTTTTTTGAAACAGCTTCAGGAGAATAGGTATTATTTCTTCTTTGAATGTTTGGTAGAATTCCCCAGGGAATCCGTCACGCCCTGGACTCTTGTTTTTGGGAAGGTTTTTGATCACTGCTTCAATCTCTTCATAATTAATCGGTCTGTTTAAATAATCAAGTTCTTCCTGTTCAGTCTGTGTAGTTTATAGGTTTCCAGGAAGGCATCCATTTCTTCCAGGTTGTTTAATTTATTAGCATAAAGCTGTTGATAAAAGTTTCTAATGATCCTTCCTATTTCATTGGTGTTGGTTGTGATGTCTCCCCTTTCATTCCTAATTTTATTAATTTGGGTCCTTTCTGTCTTCTTTTGAATTCGTCTGGCCAGTGTTTTATCGATCTTATTTATTCTTTTATAGAACCAGTTTCTAGTTCTGTTGATCTGCTTTACTGTGCTCCTGGTTTCTAATTCATTGATCTCTGCTCTAATCTTGATCACCTGCTTTCTCGTGTGTGGGTTAGGCCTGTTCTTCTGTTGGAGCTCCAGCTTCTTTAGGTGAGAATGTAAGAACTGCATTTTATATTTTTCTATTCTTTTGAGTGAGGCTTGGATGGCTATGTATTTTCCCCTTAGGACTGCCTTTGCAGTGTCCCATAGGTTTTGGACTGATGTGTCTTCATTCTCCTTGGTCTCCATAAATTGTTTAATCTGATTTTTAATTTCCTGGTTTACCCAATCATTCTTGAGCAGGATGGTTCTTAGTTTCCAAGTGTTTGAGTTTCTTCCAAATTTTTCTTGTGATTGAGTTCCAGTTTCAAAGCATTGTGGTCTGAGATTATGCAAGGAATAATCTCAGTCTTTTGGTATCGGTTGACACCTGTTTTGTTACCCAGTATATGTTCTATTCTGGAGAAAGTTCCATGTGCATTCGAAAAGAATGAGTATTCTGTTGTTCTGGGGTGTAGTGTTCTGTATATATCTATGAGGTCCATCTGGTCCAGTATGTCATTCAAAGCTCTTGTTTCTTTGTTGATTTTCTGCTTCGGTGATCTGTCTATTGCTGATAGTGGAGTGTTGAGGTCCCCTACTATTAACGTATTATTATCTATATGTCTCTTTTTCTGGTTAAGTTGGCTTGTGTATCTAGCTGCTCCCCTGTTGGGGGCATAGATATTTATAATTGTCATATCCACTTGTTGGATACATCCTTTAAGAGTAATATAGTGTCCTTCTGTATCCATAACTACAGTCTTTAGTTTAAAATCTAATCTGTCTGATATGAGAATTGCTACCCCACCTTCTTTTGAGGTCTATTGGCATAAAAAATGGCTTTCCATCCCTTCACTTTCAGATACATCTTTAGGTTCAAAATGAGTCTCTTGTAGACAGCAAATGGATGGGTCATGTCTTTTTATCCAATCTGCAATCCTGTGGCATTTTATGGGAGCATTTAGGCCATTCACAGTGAGAGTGATTATTGAGAGAGATGATTTTAATGATGTCATGTTGCCTGTGAAGTCTTTGTTTCTATAGATTGTAAATTTCTGTTCTGTATCACTCTTGGGGCCTTTTTACTTTTATAGAACCCCCCCTTAATATCTCATGTAGGACCGGTTTGGTGGTTACGAATTCCTTCAGTTTCTGCTGATCTTGGAAGGTCCTTATTTCTCCATCTATTCTGAATGACAGCCTTGCTGGATAAAGGATCCTTGGCTGCATGTTCTTCTCAGATAGAGCTTTGAGAATACCCTGCCAACCTTTTCTGGCCTGCCAGGTCTCTGTAGACAGGTCTGACGTAATTCGGATATTTTTATCTCTGTACGTAAGGATTTTCTTCCCCCTGGCTTCTTTCAATACTGTATCCTTGGATCTAATATTTGCGAATTCCACTATGACGTGATGTGGTGTAGATCTGCTCTCACTGAGCTTGGGATGGGTCCTCTCTGCCTCTTGGACACAAATGCTATTTTCCTTTGCCAGATTAGGGAAATGCTCAACTACAATTTGTTCAAATATCTCTTCTAGACCTCTCTCTTTCTCCACCCCCTTAGGGATGCCAATGTCTGACATTGGAACATTTCATTGAGTCAGTAATCTCCCGTAATCTACATTCTTGAGATTGGATTTTTTTGAGCCAAATTTCTGTTTTAACTTTCTCTTCTACCATCCCATCCTCCAGTTCACTAATTCGTTCTTCTGCCTCATTCACCCTGGCCATCAGAGAGTCTAGTTTAGACTGCAATTGATTCATAGCATTTTTAATTTTTGTCAGATTTGTTCTCATCTCCACCCATAGAGATTCTATATTCTCGTTAATATTTTCGTTAATATTTTTTTAAGCCTACACATCATCTTGACCATTGTTACTCTGAACTCCATTTCTGACAATTTGATTATATCCATATCCATCAGTTCTGTGGCAGAGGCCACAGACTCATTATCTTTTCTTTGTTGGGGGGGATTTCTCCTCCTCGTCATTCTGATGAGGAGAGGTTGCGGGGATGCCCAGAGCCCAAATTATTGATAAAGACCCAGGCAGTGTGCAATTGTTTTATAGGGACCTTAGGGATCTGGGCTTCTTGATTTTTCAGGTTGCCTTCTGGGGGAGGGGCCTGCCGTGCTGATATCAGGCAACCTTGTTTGGGTATAGTCGCCCAGTCCATCCCCTGGAGGGGGGATGGGGATGGGCACAATGTGAGCTGATATTTCCGGGCTTTTGTTCTCTGGCAGCTTTCCCTGGTGGTTTTCTGTGACTCTTCTGAGAGAGCAGCAGTGGCCTTATCCTAGCCTCTGTCTCAGAACAGGGAGATCACAGTCTGTTCTCCACTGAGCTCTCTTGGCCACTTTAACTGTATTTCTGTCAGTGCTGCTAAAAACTCTGCAGTGTCCCGGGTTGTGTACCCCACAGCCGCTCTCCCAGCCCTCGCTTCCAGGGCTGGCCCGTCTCTGTCCTTTGTGCTTCTAATGCCACCAGCTGCCCCTGGTTCCTGCATGCTCCCAAGCTCCCTGTTTCAGTGTGGTTTGCATGTGCTCTGGGGCTGCAGTTTTCAGTCTGGTCGTGCGTGCACTCCTGAGCTCCCAGTTTCAGTCTAGTTCCAGTGAGTGCTCCAGAGCTCTGGTTTTCAATCTCATCGCACGTGCGTTCCCAGGCTCATGGTCTCAGTCGCTTTCTCACTGGTGCTGGATCATGAATCAGGCCTGCTCCCCAGTGCTGGTGAGTACTACTTCCTGGAACCCAAGCACGGCAGCTCCCTCCCTGCCTTCCGTTTATCTTCCGATATCTGTGCACGGATTCATGGCTCCCCACTTTGTACCTCAATACTTAGTGCTGGAGACGTTTGTTTGTAGAGATCCAGATGTATCTTCCTGCATCTCAGGCTGATTTCGTGGGTGTTCAGGATGGTCTGGTGGATAGCCAGCTTGATTCAGGGGACCAGCTGAAAAAGGGGTCCCCTACTCTTCTGCCATCTTTTCTCCTCCTTAAATATTATTTTTAAAAAAGATTTATTTATTTATTTGAGAGAGAGAGAGAGAACATATGCATGGGGGGAAGGCAGAGAGAGAGGGAGAGAGAATGTTTAAGTAGACTCCATGCTGAGCTCATGGAGCTGGACATGGAGTTCAATCTCACAACCCTGAGTGCAGGAACTGAGCTGAAACCAGAGTCATATGCTCAATCGACTGCACAAACCAAGTGTCCCTACCTTACTTATTAAGTATTATGATTAGGCACTATACTGGGGATCCAAGTAAGAAATGATTCTGGTGTTCCCCAAACTCAGGAACAGAGACTTCACAATGTGAGAAATGCTAAAATAGAGGTGCCAACATAGTAGTACCTCTAGTCAGGAAGTAATAAAAACACGAACTCACACACACATACACACACACCCTATTTTTCCTACTTCAACAAATTTAGGCTGTGGATTATCCACTACAAGTTTTAACTTTAAAATATAGGGCTTTCTCTCATAGCTTTTTTTCAGTATTGGCAAGGAAAAAATTTCTTGGTGATTAATTAGAGCTTGATTCTTAAAGCTTTTGAAGAAAAAATGAGTGGTTGTGTGTAAAGTGTACAGATCTCCTCATAAAGAGGTAGTCGGCAAGATCTGAGACCTGGGGATGACCCACTGGCCCAAAATATTCTATCACTTGCTCCACAAGGAGCATGGTTATCTAACATTAGAGGTGGAATTCCACACAGTCTAGAGGGTGTGGGGTGTCCCAGATCTCCTCTTAAGTGCATCTACTGCTGCATAGTATAGTTGTAAACTTCCTTGCTCTTTGACAAGGATTAGGCAACAACTTACCTCAAGAATGTCTTTTGTGGGACTGAATGAAGAATGGGAGGGAAGGTGAAAAGCTCATAGGGCACTGGAAAGGGATGCCAAGGTCATCAGTACCCAAACTCACTTACTTTATCAGGATCTGGCTGGCTCTGATTGGCTGCATCAAGGAGTCAAGGCTGATGGGTTGCTTTAATCAGGTGTAGTATAATCCATCTTTCAGCTGAATGATTTTGTTGTAGAAACCCAGCTCTCCTTGAAACAAACAATCCTATAATCAGTATGGAAACAAAAAAGACCCTGAAGAGCCAAAGGAGTGTTGAAGAAGAAACCCAAAGATTGAGGCATCACAATTCTGGACCTCAAGCTGTATTACAAAGCTGTAATCATTAAAACAGTATGGTACTGGCACAAAAACATACACATAGACCAATGGAACAGAATAGAGAACCCAGAAGTGGACCCTCAACTCTGTGGCCAACTAATCTTGAACAAAGTAAGAAAGAATATCCAACAGAAAAAAGACAGTCTCTTCAATAAATGGTGCTAGAAAAATTGGACAGCCACATACAGAAAAAGGAAACTGGACCACTTTCTTACATCATACATAAAAATAGACTCAAAATGGTTGAAAGACCTAAATGTGAGACAGGATTCTGTCAAAATCCTAAAGGAGAACCTAGGCAGCAACCACTTTGACTTGGGCCACAGCAACTTCTTGCTAGTCATGTCTCTGAAAGCAAGGGAAACAAAAGCAAAAAATGAACTATTGGGACTTCATCAGGATGAAAACCTTTTGCAGAGCAAAGGAAATAGTTAACAAAACTAAAAGTCAATTTATGGAATGGGAGAAGATATTTGCAAATGACTTACCAGATAAAAGGCTGGTACCAAAATCTATAAAGAACTTATTAAACTCAACACCCAAAAAACAAAAAATCCAGTCAAGAAATGGGCAGAAGACATGAACAGACATTACTACAAAGGAGACATACAAATGGCCAACAGATACATGAAAAAGTGTTCAACATCACCGAGCATCAGGGAAATACAGATCAAAACCACAATGAGTTATCATCTCACACCAGTCAGAATGGCTAAAATTAACAACTCAGGAAACAACAGATATTGGCAAGGATGTGGAGAAAAGGGAACACTCTTACACAGTTGGTGGGAATGCAAACTGGGCATCCGGTCTGGAAAACAGCGTGGAGGTTTCTCAAAAAGGTAAAAATAAAGCTACCCTATGACCCAGCAATTGTACTACTCGGTATTTAACCAAAAGGTACAAACATAGTGATTCGAAGGGGCACATGCACCCCAATGTTTTGTGGCAACATCCACAATAGCCAAACTATGGAAAGAGCCAATATGTCAATTGGCAGATGAATGGATAAAGAAGATGTGGTATATATATAGAATGAAATATTACTCAGCCATCAAAAACAATGAAATCTTGACATTTGCAACAACAAGATGGAACTAGCGGGTATTGTGCTAAGTGAAATAAGTCAGTCAGAGAAAGACAAATAACATATGATTTCTCTTATATGTAGTACTTAAGAAACAAAACAGATGAACAGGGGAAGGGAAGGAAAAATAAAATAAGAAAACAAAGAGGCAAACCATAAGAGACTCTTAACCCTAGGGAACCAACTGAGGGCTGCTGGAGGGGAGCGGTGTCAGGGAATGGGGTAACTGGGTGATGGACATTAAGGAGAGCACTTGGAGTAATGAACGCTGGGTGTTGTATGCAACTGATGAATCATTGAATCCTACCTCTGAAACTAGTAATACAGTATATGTTAATGAAATTGAATTTAAATAAAAAATTAAAAAAAGAAAGAAATACAGAGCAATCTAAGAAGTTATGGATTTATTACTTATGTTCCTTATTTGGGAAATAAAACATATTTTTTGCTTACTTTAAAAAATATTAATAAAAAAGAGACACAGCTCTTCTAAGACCTAACATCAGTGTACTGTTTTGGGTGGCATGTACACTTGTTGCCTGTTCAAATGGTCATCTCTGGGTAACAAGAAAAAAAGTTCCATGCCCAAGATTACTTCTCACTACATCCGGGGGGCTAGCGATTTATCAATGAAGCATTATTTCTCTATCATTAATTTCTGTGCATCCTTATTGAATGATTTCAGCTACAGCATGGGTACATTATATATATATATGTGTGTGTGTGTGTGTGTGTGTGTGTTTTATTTATATTTATGGACTTTATTTTTTAAAAGCAGTTTTAGGTTCATAGCAAAATTGAGCAGAAGGTACAGAGATTTCCCATATGCCCTCTATCCCCACATATGCACAACCTCCCCCACTTTGAAACAGCATTTTGTCCAAGTACCATGAGATTTTTGACACCAAATGCCTTTAACTATATTTGGATTTTGCTTTGTGAGGAGGAAATTATAGAGAATGAAATGCATCAAACCCTGGAGCAAACCTAGCATGTGGCTTAAAGGGATATGAGTTTTGGAGTCAAGCAAAGCTGGGTTTGAATTCTGGTTTCTCCACCTACTAATATGACTACTTGTCACTCAGACCTCAGTGTTGTCATCTCTCATAAGGCTTACTAGCACGTTCCTCAAATGTTTGTTGTGGAAAATAAATGAAGAAACCTTTGCAAATACTTAGCACATACTGGGTACTCAATAATTGGTGGCTGCAAATACTATCTCTTATTGGATGTTTGTGACAGGTCTCAGCCTTGGGGACATCTGGATGCATGCATCCTACAACACAGGCGTTTGCTCCTGACTTTGTGCACAATTATCTTGGAGCATAGTGGAGACCTGCAGGTGTCCTAGGTCTGTGTCTAGGCCATGCTTAGCCAGTAGGACTGCTGTGTGTTGCAGTCTTTTTGTACTTTTACTTTAAAAAAAAGATTTTATTTATTTATTTGAGAGGGAGAGAGAGAGAGAGACAGAGAGAGAGAGAGAGAGAGAGAGACAGAGAGAGAGCGCACAGGCAGGGGGAGTGGGAGTGGGAGAAGCAGTCTCCCTGGTAAGCAGGGACCTGGGATCATGACTTGAGTCAAAGGCAGGTACTTAACCGACTGAGCCACCCAGGCACCACAGTGTTTTACTTTTAATGTCTTGCTTTTTTTAAAAAAATGTATTTTCATTTGATATAATAAATAGGTGCCACGGGAGAGGGGAAGGTGTTGGGGGAGACTTGGGATGCTGTAGGATGTTCTGATCCAGCTCTCCATAGAGAGCTCCTCCTTCTGGATCATCACCTATCCAGGGCAGGTGCATGAATAAGCAACCCTTGTGTTTATCCTGTTGTCTATTTGTCCTAGACATTTTAAAGAAGTGCAGAATTAGGACTACACTGAAACACAGAATTTTTTTCACCTGTCTGTTATGCAAATCTTTCCCTTTGGACACAATTGCTCTGGATTTCCTTTGTCACAGAAAGTGCTTACCATGGGGGCAGCTGGTGTCCAGGTTTGCTCTCAGAAGGGCAGGTGCTTTGGCAACCACCGATTACATTATCTTTTGATCAAGGCTCCCAGCCCCTGGAACGTGACCTTGTGACCACTGGTTGAAGTGGGTCAGTGCAAGAGAGCATTAAATGTTTTTCTGATGATCCCAAATGGAAGGGATTGGCTCAGTAGAGGCTTTGATGTTTGAGGTGGATGAGTTTGTTATGAAGCTCTTTGGAGAGGGCAGTGGAAGGCTGGCACAGGGGATGTGATCTGGAAATGATACACAATAAGCACTGCATTTTGTTAGTAATGATAACAATTCACAAAGCCAAGGTCCACATCTTTCCTGAGCTCTTGACAGCATGTAACCACTGTCTCCTCAAAGCGCCGTCGCTCTAACTCCTTGGGTTTTTCCTCTGGGTCTCCAACCTCTGCTCCACCTTCTCTGTTGGCTCCTCCTCTACAATTAGTTAGCTACCTGTTAGTGTCTCAACCTCTGTCCTTAGTCTTCATCTCCCTGGATGCTGTCAGCCAATCCATGGTTTTAAATACCATTTCTACTTTATGATTCCTAATTAATTTCTTCAGCTCTAATCTTGGCCCTGAGCACCAGCCTGTTTTTTAGGAAGGGAGAGGAAGAAGGAGAAATTGTAAAAATTCAGTTGAATCAGAACCTCATTATCTGGAAAACAATACTTCCTTGGATACTCGGATTGGCATATTTCTGCTTATGTCTAATCAGACAGAATGGGGTTGCATGACCACCCCTAGCTGCAAGGGAGTCTGGAGGAATTAATAATTTTTTAACAAGACACATGGTTGTACCAAGCCCAGTCAGCTACTTCTTAGCAAGGAAAGGGGGAAGATTGGTACTGGGGAGGCAGCTATCAGGGTCTGCTATATTATCCAGTGTCTTTTGCTTGAGGGTCAGATTTCTGAACACAGAAAACATTTCTAGCAATCCAAATAGTGTTATTATACTTTATTTCATTTTTTAAATGAAAATCTCACTTTGACAGTGGTTTCGAGAATTGAATGAAGTATGTAGGTAAAGGATCTTGTATGGGTTGCTCTAACGCAGTGATCGTACAGATGACAACTTCTCATCACAGCAACTTTTAAAAAAGGACACCACTTTCAGGTTTATTCCCCTCACTTTCCAACTAAAGAAAAAATAATAAGCTTCTTGTTCTAAATTCACTAAATAAATATACTATACAAATAATTTTTTGACACTACAGTTTCCTGCAAAGATGCACACTCATCAATTTACTCAGCACCACAGTCACTAGTGAAAGAACATCATATGGGTTGAATTTGAGCTGTGCACCCTATTTCATGAGCCCGCAAAGTTTTGTTTCATGCATTTAGGCTGAGTGAGAAATAAAGTGGCAGCATCTTCAACAAGGGTCAGATCTCTTGGACAGGTGTACAGTTCACATGCACTTTGAAGGACTTCCATGTTCAGCCTTAATTTTGCCCCGTGTTTTTCTGCCCTATTCATTTATTTAAGTGTGATCTGTGTGTGAGATAACCATGAACACCCCCAAAGTTGAAAAATTAGTGAAGAAAATGTTTGGAAAAAAGGAAAGGGAATGAGAGTAATATGTCTTTATTACTTTATATTTTGTGTATAAACTCAATTTGTTGTTTTCCCATTGTTATTACTTATGTAAAGTTGTTTTTGTTGTTTAAGTGATATATTTTTCTGTTTGGATTGGGATGGAATACATTATATTTTCCCCCCATTAAAAAGAAAAAATTTTAAAGTTAATGGCTTTTCACTTATGGACAGGTTTTTCAGAATAAGTTTAAGTTGTTAAGCAAGAAAGAGTCGTATGCTCTCAGCTTCTGTGTGGACTTATATTGTAGAGTGGATGATGGAGGAACTTGTTTGTGTGTTGACTGTATGGGGAGTGTCGTGCATATTTATCTTGTTTAATCTTCCCAGCAGCCCAGGGGGCGCCGGCACATCAATTCATTATGCAGGGAAGTTATGATGGCTTTCTACACTGTCATTGTAGCTTACATGGAACCACATTTCCCAGAAATCCCTCCCATGCATGGTTCTAGTTTTTGGTTTTGTGAGTCTAGAAGCCTGAAGGGAAGTTGCAACCCTTGAGTGATGCACAGTGTGCAGGCTCACCTGGGGGTTGTGGGCTCCAGTTTATCTCCTCCTCCAGCTTTTCCAAAACCTGGGCTACCTAGTGAAGGCACCGGTTTCTTCTGAAGTTCACCTGTGTCATCAAGATCGGAGATGGTGAGAAGGGATGTGGGCTTTAGTCTATCTTTGAAGGTTCCTGCTTCATGTTCAGCTTTTCTTCCAGATACTGCACCCTGCTAGTCTCAGTGACTTCAGACCTGCCACCAGATGCAGAAGCAATGGCCATTCTAGACTTGTCCATCAGCTCTCACATTGCACAAGATCCAGTCCCTGTAATAAATCCCTTATTCCATGTCACTCATGGGGCTCAAGCTCCAGAAGTCATCAGACTCAGAAGACGTTTCTTACACTTGGCCATACAGCTCCTTAGGGAAACTGCGAGGAGTGAATAAAATTTATTCAACTCCTATCCTGTGCCAGGCCATGGGCTCAGTGCTGTTAATGCATTTAATCTTTACAACAGGTATTATTACCATTTTATAGGTGAGGCAGCTCAATTTTTCTTAGGGCTAGTTCTACAAATAACATTTTTTTTTGCCTTAGGGCAAGCTGATGCCCAAAATTTATTTTTTATGGAGAATCTGTCATTGTAAAAATATTACTCTGGAGACAAATTTTCTGAGAGCAGTAAATAGCAGAAGACAAGCCAAAAACTTCAGCACCCTGTTGAGATTGGGGAAAAGGCAACATTGACTTATTTTCACTTAAATTTGTGACCTGGAGAAAAATCAACAGGGATGGTTTTCTTCTTGTTCTAAGGCCTGTGGCTGCAAATTCTTTGCATGCCCATTTATTCCACTAAAGCAAATGGTTGCCCAAAGTGCTGGAGACATGGATTATAAGATTCTACAGCTGTAAATTCATTTCCCAGAACTCAGAAAATGTGGTGCTCAATTCGGTAAACATCACTTCCATGAAAATTTAGTTTACTCAGGTTGTGTATTTGAATATTAATCATAGCCTGTCATGAATCAGCCTGGTTGGTTGACCAGCTGGTTCACCATTTCTTTGTGTTCTGTCTTCCTCCTGTCTTTTGCTACTCCAAGGCTGGCATTCAAATGCCAGGTCCCAAGCATGTTTTGAAAGAATACATTTGAATGCAATTACTAAGCCTTCTTTAGAAGTCCAGCAGCCCTGTCCATTATAATAATTGATAGTCCAGAAACTTGTTAGAGAGAAAGGAATTTAATCAAAGCTTAAAGTAATTTATAGGGTAAGTCAGACATACACATACTTTCTCTAAGCCTTGGTTTGATTGGTTTTCATTTTTGGGATGTGTATTTGACATTTGAAACAATTTTGGTCAATAATGCTTTCATTCAAGGCTGAGAGTTCTTTGACCTGTGTATAGAAAATGAAGGAGAGAGCCAAGAGAAATTTGGTGCCAGTGGTGATGGCTGAACTCTTAGGATCATTAAAATATACTGTTAACTGCATGAAATAAGCACATTAGACTCAGGTTTCTCCTTTGGAATAGTATTGGCCAGTTTCCCAGGAAAGAAACTTCTTTGCTCTTCCCAAGGATTCTATCTCCCATTCAATAGACTGTTCTCCAGTTATTAGTGGCTGCAGCAGATGCTGTGGGTGCTCCCCTCTTACTTCTCTGCACTTATTTCTGATAACCTTAGGTACCCATGTCTTCTCATTGGGAACTCTGTGATTCTTCCTGAGGTTTTCCTAGAGTCAGGAGCATGTAGGTCTGGACACATGCAAGCTATAAATTCTGGGGAGTTAGTGCATCAGGAAGTAGCTCTTGGACAATGATGGATGGGACTTGGCGGGGAAATATACAGCTGCCCCTCATAATGGACAACCATGAGGTGTGTTCTCTACAGTCTTCCAGAGTTTCCAGTGGGCTTGAGGCCCAGTGGACCACAGAAGGGACTTTTTCACTTATACACCTCTTTACCTTCCCTTCTCTGACTCATTTCTCTACTCTCTTAACTGTTTCTTGGGCTCACCTCCCAAATAATTGATGCATATAAATCCCTGTCTCAGGATATGCTTTGGGGGAGCCCAAACCAGGACTGTGAACCTTATGTCTGGTTCTGCCAGGGCTGCCTTTGAGGGCTCAGCCTGAGGAGTAAGCTGTGCTGTGTTGAGCACACGAGTAGCTGATAACTGGTGGGCCCATCTGCAAAAGAGCCAGTCAGGGCAGCTGGGGGAGTGGAGTCCCAAGGATAGCTTCTGGAAAGGCAAGATTGTGATGGGAGAGGAGGGTTGATGCTGGCCAGCATGGGTGGATGGAGAGGAATGACCTCTAATGGCCAGGAGCAGAGGTGTAAAGAGGCATACAGGACACTGGCCAGGGGACTGTTAGAAGTTTCTTCTTTCTCCGAATACTTGAAGAAGTGCTTCATCCCCTTCTGTCTCTTACCCACCATGTAGGAGATGACAATTTAAGTGGCTAGCCCTACCTTTATAAAGCCCCAGATAGATTTTTACAGCACTCTTCAACAGTAATTAACAAGATTACCTGCACCTGCATTCTCTATGGGTACCTCAAACTCAGCCTTTCCTGGCCAAATTCATTCTTTCCACTCCGTTAACCTTCCTTTCACGCCACCCCCCAAATCCCAGACCTTTTCCTTCTTCAGCATTCTTTCCTTCAAATAAAAGCAAGCTATCCACTTCTGAGCTGTGCAACATTTCTTGTTCTCTGTTTTCTTGGTCTGACTCCTTGCCGAAATGGCTTGGCCCTGTGCTCTGAATTTTCTTGGTTGGGTCTTCCACTCCCCATTGCTTGCTTTATGCCCTCATTATCACTCATATCAACATTTTGATCCTCCCGTGACTTCACTCCCCACCCCTACCACCCCATTTATCCTTCCTTCATTCTGCAACCAGCACAGTCTTCCTAAATGTTGTACCTGATCATGTCATGCCTATCCCTAAAACCTTCAACAGCCCTCCAATATCCACAAATAGCAGTTTCAATAATTTTGCCTGGGGGCACCTGGGTAGCTCAGTTGGTTAAGCATCCAACTCTTGATTTCAGCTCAGGTCATGATCTCAGGGTCATGAGATAGAGCCCCATGTCAAGCTCCACACTGAGTGTGGAGCCTGCTTAAGATTCTCTCTTTCTCCCCCTGCCTCTGCCCCTCCATCTTTTTAAAAAAGTAAAAAATATATACTTTTTCCTGGCATTTGAGGTTCTTCATATCCTTGTTCCACTTTCCTAGACCCTTTTTCCTACTTGACATGTAGATCTGTGTTCCTTGTGCTCCAGACCTGCATTTGCCAAAGTGTATTCCAAGGAACATGGATATTTTGAGATGTTCCTCTGCACAAGGGTTTCAGGATAAGAAACTGGACAACACTGCCTACTCGTTCTCACTCTTGGATGTTCAAAAGGTGCATTAGCACCCTCTAGACTCTGAGAAGACTGCAATAAAGAACTCTGTTTACTTTTGCTTAACCCAATGTTCCCTAACTTATTTGGCCATGGTGTCTCTTTCTCACCTTTACAGAATGGTAGCTATTATTAATATTGTGAAGGAACAGTGTTCTTGGGATACAAGCCACTTTTTCTTTCTTTCTTTTTTTAAAATTTTATTTATTTGACAGAGATAGAGACAGCCAGAGAGAGAGGGAACACAAGCAGGGGGAGTGGGAGAGGAAGAAGCAGGCTCATAGCGGAAGAGCCTGATGTGGGGCTCGATCCCATAACGCTGGGATCACGCCCTGAGCCGAAGGCAGACGCTTAACCGCTGTGCCACCCAGGCGCCCCTACAAGCCACTTTTTCTAACCACATCAGACTTGACAACTGAAACACACGTCAAGCTCCAGAACTAGAGTTTTGTTTGTTTGCTTTTTGCTCTTGAGCTGTTCTCTCACCCCAAAATGATTTTTACCCCAATGTCTTTCCCAAAGTCCTAACTCATCCTTCAGGGTGGGACTGCAATGCCACACTCAGAATTCAGCTGTCTCCCTCTTACCAGCATCCCTGCCCATTTTGCTCCTGCCCAGGACTTTTTGGTACTTCTATGATAGAAAGGATTTCTTTCTGCCTTGTAGTATGATTAACTGAAATTCTTATTGAAATTCATGGTCTTTAAACAAGGATGTTTTATTTTCCTTTTTTTTTCTTTTTAAAGTATTACCTGCAGTGTCGTGCAAGCACATTGACCCCAAATAGCTTGTGAGCAACTTTTTTTCTGAGTTAATTTCACAACCCTTTCATTATTCCTTGTAAAGTCTGTCCAAAGAACAGAGGAGCGTGATTTGTTCTCAGTCAGCTTTGGTTCAAATCCCAGCAGGATTGCTTACAGGCTGGTGACCTTGACAATCTGTGGAGCTTCTCTGAGCACCAGTGTTTTTACAGGGCTGTGGTGAGATGACCTGTGCTAATGTGTGGGAGGGGCTGTGGACTGTACCTGGAGCCCAATTAGGCTCAAAACCTTGTTGATGGAGGACACGTATTGGGATGCCTCAAGGCACCATGTCCAAGGATAAGCACATTACAAGCTTATATAATCCTCACAACAACCTTATGGGGTATGGGTTATTTTTCTCATTTTATAGGTAACAAAACAAGGATAGGGATCTAAGATTTCTAGTCTCACACTGGAACCTGGGCTCTAAAGAACAGCCACATGATACTGAGGACTGAGTATTTACTGGTTGTTGTTATTTTCATTCACAGAGATTGCAAGAAATGCGGTATTCAACAGAAAAAAGAAATACCAGAAAATGCTGCATCAAAGGAGCCTTAGGTGTTGAATCTGACATTTGTCACTACCACTTACACTTACTAATCATGATGTCTGAGACAAAGTAATCTTTTAAAAAATTCAGTTTCCTTACCTGTCAAATAGGGATAATAGTGATACTTTTACCTCACCTGGTAGAGAGAATGCAAACAGATAATATATGTAAAGGACTCAGTCTGGTGCATGGCTTATGGTGACTTTTTTAATGAGTGGAAATTGATGTCACTGTTATTACTGTCGTCTCTTCATCACTGTGTAAGAGGATGAATGACCTCAGATGAAGAACAGCCACTTTGTACTTATGCAGATGAGAAGCAGTGCAGATAAACTGTGGGTAATTTTTTTACTTGAGGGAGGAGAAGGAGAAGTTCAACCATGCAATTTTATTCCAGTTTCCTCTGAAAATCAGCAAGCAAGAAAATGTCCCCTCTGAAGACACAAAGAAATGGAAAAACATTCCATGCTCATGGATTGGAACAACAAATTTTGCTAAAAGGTCTATGCTGCCCAAAGCAATCTACACATTCAATGCAATCCTTATCAAAATGTCATCAGCACTTTTCACAGAGCTGGAAAAAACTTACTAAAATTTGTATGGAACTAGAAAAAAACCCTGAATAGGGGCTCCTGGGTGGCACAGCGGTTAGGTGTCTGCCTTCGGCTCAGGGCGTGATCCTGGCATTATGGGATCGAGCCCCACATCAGGCTCCCCTGCTATGAAGCCTGCTTCTTCCTCTCCCACTCCCCCTGCTTGTGTTCCCTCTCTCGCTGGCTGTCTCTACCTCTGTCGAATAAATAAAAAATAAAATCTTTAAAAAAAAAAAAAAAGAAAAAACCCTGAATAGCCAAAGGAATGTTGAAGAAGAAAACCAAAGATGGAGGCATCACAATTCTGGACCTCAAGCTGTATTACAAAGCTGTAATCATCAAGACAGTATGGTACTGGCACAAAAACAGACACATAGACCAATGGAACAGAATAGAGAACCCAGATGTGGACCCTCAACTCTATGGCCAACTAATCTTGAACAAAGCAGGAAAGAATATCCAATGGAAAAAAGACAGTCTCTTCAATAAATGGTGCTGGAAAAATTGGACAGCCACATACAGAAAAAGGAAACTGGAACACTTTCTTACACCGTACATAAAAATAAACTCAAAACAGATGAAAGGCCTAAATGTGAGACAGGATTCTATCAAAATCCTAGAGGAGAACCTAGGCAGCAACCACTTTGACTTGGGCCACAGCAACTTCTTTTTTTTTAATGATTTTTTTATTATATTATGTTAGTCACCATACAGTACATCCCCGGTTTCCAATGCAAAGTTCGATGATTCATTAGTTGCGTATAACACCCAGTGCACCATGCAATACATGCCCTCCTTACTACCCATTACCGGGCTATGGGCCGCAGCAACTTCTTGCTAGTCATGTCTCTGAAGGCAAGGGAAACAAAAGCAAAAAATGAACTATTGGGACTTTATCGGGATGAAACCCTTTTGAAGAGCAAAGGAAATAGTTAACAAAACTAAAAGTCAACCTATGGAATGGGAGAAGATATTTGCAAATGACTTACCAGATAAAAGGCTGGTACCAAAATCTATAAAGAACTTACCAGACTCAACACCCAAAACCAAAATAATCCAATCAAGAAATGAGCAGAAGACATCAAGAGACATTTCTCCAAAGAAGACATAAAAATGGCTAACAGATACCTGAAAAAAATATGACATCAGGGAAATACAAATCAAAACCACAGTGAGATACCACCTCACACTGGTCAGAATGGTGAAAATTAACAAGTCAGGGAACAACAGATGTAGGCAAGGATATGGAGAAAGGGAAACCCTCTTATACTGTTGGTGGGAATGCAAACTGGTGCAGCCACTCTGGAAAACAGAATGGAGGATCCTCAAAAAGTTAAAAATAGAGCTACCCCATGATCCAGCACTTGCACTACTAAGTATTTACCCAAAGGATACAAACATAGTGATTCAAAGGGGCACATGCACCCCAATGTTTATAGCAACAATGTCCACAACAGCCAAAATACAGAAAGAGCCCAGCTGTCCATGGACAGATGAATGGATAAAGAAGAGGTATATATATAGAATAGAATATTACTCAGCCACCAAAAGCAATGAAATCTTGCCATTTGCAACCATGTGGATGGAACTAGAGGACATTATGCTAAGCAAAATAAGTCAGAGAAGGGCAAATACCATATGATTTCACTCATATTTGGAATTTAAGGAACAAAACAGATGAACATAGGGAAAGGAAAGGAAAAATAAAATAAGATGAAAACAGAGAAGGAGGTAACATTCTTAACTGTAGGAAACAAACTGAGGGTTGCTAGAGGGGAGGTGGGGTGGGGGGAATTGAGTGATGGGCATTAAGGAGGGAAATTGATGTAATGGGTACAGATTGTCACATGCAACTGATGATTCACTAAATTCTCCGAGACTAATAATACAGTATATGTTACCTAAATTGAATTTAAATATGAAAAACTATTTTTATTTATTTTTTTAAAAAATCAATCAATTAATTTTTAAATTTTTTCAAGTTTTAATTTGCATTCCTGTATAGTAAGCATGCAGTATCATATTAGTTTCAGGTGTACAATATAGTGACTCAACAACTCCATACATCACCTGGTGCTCAACACAGGTGCACTCTTTAATCCTCATCAGTTATTTCCTGCATCCCCCTACCAACTGCCCTCTGGTAACCAGCAGTTTGTTCTCTGTAGTTAAGAGTCTGTTTCTTGGTTTCTCTCTCTCTTTTCTTTGCTCAGAAAACCTCCCTCTAAAACTCTGGGACATATGACAAAATATGCTTGGAAAAAATTGAGCCCTTGGCAGTGCAAAATTAGGTGCAAGTGTGGATCTTCACCTGTGTGGATGTGGAGCCAAACCTGGTGACACTGGGATGCCCTAATGATTCCTTGGATGGGAGCTTCCCACCGAGCATGGGACTTTACCTCTAAGTACCTCTAAGATCTGAGGGTTAGGCTTCATTATCTTCAAAGTAAATCTGTCTTTGCCAGACTCCAGCACATTTCTCTATTTATTCAGGACTTCCCTTTATGGTCTTCGGTAAAATTCTGTAATTTTCTTCCTGTAGGTTTTGACTTTTCTTATTTATTTCTATTTCTAGACACATAGCTGGTGTTTCCAGTGTAGACTGGATTCTTTTTATTTCATCTTCTTCCCTCTCCCTCCCTCCTTTCCTTCCTTCCTTCCTTCCTTCCTTCCTTCCTTCCTTCCTTCCTTCCTTCCTTCTTCCTTCCTTCCTTCCTTCCTTCCTTCCTTCCTTCCTTCCTTCCTTCCTTCCGTTTGAGAGTAGTAGTTTGAACTTAACTGACTTCTGTATACTTATTTTTATCTTCAGCCACTTTGCTCATTTAATTCTCATTTTGATCCAAAAATTTGCCAGTTGATTTTGAATTTTCTAGATAATCATATCATGTGCAGAGAACAAGTTTTCTTTTTCTTTGTCTTGTTTATTTTTCTCTTCTTTTCTTTCTTTTTTCTTTTGCCTGTGTCGAAATACTTCCAGTAGGATATTGAATGGTTAAGGTGGTAGTAGTTGGCCCGTCCTTTTAATGCTTTATCATTAAACATGATGCTTGTTGAGGAGTGATAGAAAATAGAAGTTGGCATGTTTTCTTTGATGACTTATTTTCTAAACATTCTTTTAAAATCAGAAATTGGTTTTGAACTAAGGATATACTGTATGGTGACTAACATAATAAAAATTATTATTAAAAAAAGAAATTGGTTTTTAATTTTATCAAATCATTTTGACCTCTATTAAGATTATCATATTGGTTTTCTAATGAAACATATTAAAGCAATTATATATATTAACATATATTTATGTATATATTATGCATAATATTAAGGATATCCCATATTAAAGCAATTCTTAACATAAATAGCATTTTTTATAATTTTGAATTGATCTTGCATTCTTAATATAATAGTTATTTGGACATAAAATATTATAATTTAACGCATATTATTACGTTTGATTGGATAATATTAAATTAAGGTTTTTGCCCATATATTCATAAGAGAGAAGAGTCTATTATTCTGTTTTCTAGAATTGTTTTCCCTGATTTGGATATCATTATTTTAGCTAGTAAAATGGATTAACTTTTCATTTCTTTCTGTTCTACTGAACAATTCCTGTTCTACATAGTCTCTTTCTTTAATATTCTTACCCATAAATCTGTTTGGGACTGGTGTTTCTTTTTCTTTTCTTGTCTTTTTTTTTTTCCTCTTAGGAGTAAAGATTTGTCTGCCTTTGTAATTTCTTTCAAGGTTTAATATCTTCTCAGCTTTTTTTTTACTTTTTCCTAAGCCAATTTTAATAATTAGAAAAATCTCCTCTATAATTCCATATTTCCTTTTTTATTCCTAAATTTCTTTTATCTTTACTCATTGCTTTCATCTACTACCTGTAGGTATCTTTTGATCTTTTTCTAGCTTCTTGAATTAAAAATTTAGATATTTTTTTGTCTTTTCCATTTTTATTTTTAAATTTTATTTAATTTAAATTCAATTAATTAACATATAGTTATTATTAGTTTCAGAGGTAGAGTTCAATGATTCATCAGTTGTATATAACACCCACTGCTCATTACATCACGTGCCCTCCTTAATGCTCATCACTCAGTTATCCCATCCCCCTTTTTCTTAAAAGATTTTATTTATTTATTTCACAGACAGGCAGCACAGCAGGGGGAACAGCATAGGGAGAGGGAGATGTAGGCTCCCTACTGAGCAGGGAGCCCAATGCTGTGTTCAATCCCAGGACTCTGGGATCATGACCTGAGCCAAAGGCAGATGCTTAACCAACAGCCACCCAAGTGCCCCTACACAATCCTCTTTTTCATTTTTAGATAAAAGCAGGAATGTTGTAAGTTTTCCTCTGATTATAGCTCACTCTTCATCTCACGCACTTTGATACACAATATTTCATGGTTTATTAATAAAGAGTGTATAATTTGTAATTGTAGCTATTTGGATCAGTGTTTTAAAGTTTCATATAGTTCTTATTTTCATTTTTTTCTCCTCCTTACTCTAATTTTTGTACCAAAAAAGAGAAACACCATAATGACTAGAGGACTTCTTCAAATTTGTTGATAATGTTAAATATTTAATGTTTGTTTTTGTTGTTGTTGTTGTACTGGACACATCAATAACTGAGGGCAGCAATTTGAAATCCTGTATAATAATAAGATAGTTTCTTGTTTTGGTTTTGTCAATTTTTGCTTTATGAATTTTGAGGCTACTTTATTAGGTACATTCAAATTTAGACTTGTTATATCTTTTTGAAGATGTGGATATTTTAGCATAATTCTCTGGCTTTCTCTATCCTTAATGTGTTTTGTTTTTAAATCTATTTTGTCTGCTTTTAATATAGTTTGTCTAGCTTCTTTCTGATTAATATTTACCTGGCATTTATTTTTTCAACATTTTTTTTCAGCTGTTACTTTTCTTTTTTCATATTTCTTTTAGCCTTTACCTTAAGTTGTAGGTGTGGATTGTCAGTAGGGTAGAGCTGAATTTTATGTTTTATTTTAATCTGACCAGCTCCACTTGTTCGGTGAGTTTCATCCATTCTTATATGTTGTGGTTATTGAAACATTTGAACTTGCTTATTCTCATCCTACATTTTTATTTGATTTGACCCACTTTTTTAAAAATAATGTTTCTTTTTTCTCCTTTACTGCCACTGATTAGATTGAGTAAAGTTTCATGATTTATTTTTCTTATTACATTTTTTCCCTCCTCTGTGGGTTTGGAGTTTATGTATTTATGTAATTTGCATATTTCATTTCTGTTTTATATTATATATTTTATTGTTATTTTAATGAATCTCTAATAATATTTAACCATATATGAGAATATAACAATGTCTAAAGCCCAGCTCACACTTGGGGGAAATACAAACGGGTGGAGGAGAATGCAGAGTGTTCATGGGTCATAGAAACCTCTGACCAGAGTCCAAGCAGCAGGAACTTTCTGTTGCTTTCACAAGGTTTTAAGGAGAAGGAGGAGGAGAAGAAAGTAGATGAGACAGGCAAAAAGAGCAACTGTGGGGGGCACAGAAGAGCACAGAGTCTCAGAGGCATAAATACTCACTTCTTATTGGGATGCAGTTTACTGATTTGCCAGTGAGCGTGTGTGTGTGACTATATGTTCACTTGTGAATGTGCATGTTTGTGAGCGTGGATAGTGTGTGTGTACCTGAGTGTGTATGTACCTGAAAGTATGTGCGTGTGTATTTGTGTGAGTATATGATTGTGAGTGTTTGTGCCTGAGTATTTGTATGTGCCCAAAAGTATGTGCATATGTGTTTGTGTGAGAATGTGTACGTGTGTGAGTGTGTGTCTGAGTGTGTGTATGAGAGTGTGTATATGTGTTAGGGTGAGTATGTGTGTGAGTCTGTGTACATGTGCTTGTGCGTGCATGTGCCTAAGAGTGTGTGTGTGTGAGGTGTGGATGTGTGTGGATGTGTGTGCCTGAATCTACGTTTGTATGTGAATGTGTATATTTGCGAGTGTATGTATGCAAGTGTGTGAGTGTGTGCCGTAGGGTGTGTATGTGCCTGAGAGTGTATGAGAGTGTGTGTGTGTGTGAAAGAGAGTGTGAGTTTGTATGTGTGTGTGTTATGCTCAGCACTGAGGACAGAGAGAGGCAGATAGTGGGAAGGAAGCTGGAAGGTTCATATGATGGTAAAGAAGGGCTCATTTTCATGAATTACCAACAACAGCAAAGTTCGAAAGGAGTGAAGCTGGTGAGGAGGCTGGCAAGTGTGGTCGTTACTGTCACAGCACAAGAAAATTTTGAAGGTGGGATCTGAATTGTGGGTTTCTTTCCAGAGACAAATGGGTCAGGAGAAATTGAATTTCCATGGATCAGAGGTTATAGGTTGATAGCAATAGTGACCTAGACAGGCCAGACTGACTTAGTTCAAAAATATCTCTTCTTTCACAATGAAAGCCTGGATGACGTTATTTCTGAGATTTTTATCTATGCTATTGTTACTCTTTTTTTGTATACTAGCTATCAGTACAACAATCAATTTGTTGACAATAGTTGCTCAAGAAGTTTCGGGTCTCATCTCAATGTAATCTATACCCCGATTAAATTATAAACAGATTCCTAGGATTCAATAATGATAGTCCACATGGTGTAGAAAAGTAGGATTCAAATAGAATATTCTCTTGTTCAGTGACGGGAGTGCTAGTGACATGTCAGCTTATGAGAAACAGATATGGTAAAATAAAATACCCCATGTCTAGTTTATTTCTCTTTGCCAGGCAGAGTTATGAAATCTTTTCCTGAATGAACTGGTGCACAAAATGGAGTTAGTGTGATTAAAAAATATTATGTTTTTCATATTAGACTGTATTTTTTTGTTGCTATTATCCCCGTCTGTGCTGAAGTCTTCTTACTCATCTCATGACAGATGGGTTTTAAAGGCATGAACACTCTTCCAACACAAGGTAGCAGTTAAGTGAACCAGCCTTGAAGTCAGATTGACAGGGATCTTAACATACCATTTCCAGTCCTGTAGTCAAATTGTCTAACTTCCTTAAGTCCAGTTTTCTTATTGGAAAAATGTCACTAATAATCTACCTCCTGGTTTTTTTGTGTGGACTAAATGAAATATAAAAATACAAGGCAGCATGGGGTACCTAATGAGTACTCAATAAATATCCTTTATTCTTGTTGTTAATGTCCGCAAAGTTTTAATTTCATCTTTTTTCTCTTTAAATGCTGGAAGAAGAATGAAAATGGCAACTGGCATATCATAAAATGACATAGAACCATTTAGAGAAGAGGGGAGGTATTTATAATTAAGTCAGCACTATATAAAGATCTGTGGGAGCCAACAACATTGTATGTCCTCCAAGTATTTCGTGGAAGCAATGGGGTTCCTGCTGGGACATGGTCTTGCCAAACCTCCTAGAGCCCCAAAGATTGTCTTTTCAAAGACTCTTCTCTTTATTGCCCAGGGCCATGTTCTGCCAGAAAGCTGTCTTCCTCAATCAGGTCACTAAGGGTGACCCCAAAGAAAAGCACACCAAAGTACCTATCCAACTCTCAAAAGCTTTACTTGTGCTCCCAGCTGTGACCAAAGAGCCTTCCTTCCATGGTGTATGTGAGAGAAGGGAAGAGCTTTTCAGAAACCAAATTTGAGTCCATTGGAGAGTGAAAGAGGCAGGAGGCATCAGGCCAGTTTCCAGATTTCTTTTTGGTCCAGATTATTGAGATTTACATCCAGCCTCTGGGACAGCTTATCCAAAAGCTGTTAGGATGATTTGGGTTTCACACAGAGTTATAAAAACATAGTATGAGGCTGATGTCTTTATTTCCTGTGAAGTCTTGTTGAGGGAAAGTGAAGCATACTTGTGTCCCAAATCCTGGAGCAACAGGGGCCATAATCAGGGAAATATGCAGGTCTCTCACCAAGACCAAATAGTAACAAAGAATAATCCTCTCCCTTTTTTTTTTCACATTCATTTATGTAAGTTGGTCAAACTGACATCTACTCACCAGTAGATTTTTAGACCTGAGAGATATAGAATAATCTTTCTTCAAATGTTACCCCTGTTCTTATGAAATCCTTCTGTCCTTACAAAACATCCAGTCAAATAAATTAATAAGACTACTGAAGGGGCTGAGGGTGCAGCAAGACTCATTATATCAGAGACTAAGAAGGTTCACATAATTCTTAGCTCTGCAGGATGTATTAGACAGATACCAGCTGCAAAACTTCTGTGTAATAAATTATCAAAATCTCAGCAACATAAAACAAGAATTATTAATGTTTTCTTAATCATAGGACTGCAGATCAGTGAGCGAAGTTTGACTCCAAGCATCCAGTGGGTTCAGTTTCCCCGTATCTGTCTCTAATCCTGGAACAGATGATGACCCAAGGCATAATCTTTTCATGGTGGTTGCAGAAACTCATGAAGGATGGAAGGAACACGTAATGTTTCTTAAGGCCTAGGTTCTGAACTGGCTCACTGTCACTTCTGCCCCATTTCATTGGCCAAAGTACCTAATATGGTCAGGCCCAACATCAGTTGGGTGCAGAAGTAAAGTCCACTCACCATGACTCATGGCAAGAGAAGGAAGGAGGCAGGAGTTATGAACAGAGAATACAGTTCATCCCACAGGGTAACTCAGGCAATGTCAGCCTAAGAGGATCAAGATAAATCTTACTTTCTTTTTTTTTTTTAAAGATTTTATTTATTTATTCGACAGAGATAGAGAAAGCCAGCAAGAGAGGGAACACAAGCAGGGGGAGTGGGAGTGGAAGAAGCAGGCTCATAGCGGAGGAGCCTGATGTGGGGCTCGATCCCATAACGCCGGGATCACGCCCTGAGCCCAAGGCAGACGCTTAAACGCTGTGCCACCCAGGCGCCCCAATCTTACTTTCTTGATACTTTGGGTGGCATTACATAATCTGGCCAGATGACTTACAAGTGAGGTGAGGGTGTGTATTAGAAATTCCAATCCCAGCAGCCTGAGATGCAGCTCAGGCTTATGAATTCTGAAAAACTTCTTCAGGAAATGCCATTGCTCTGAGTGTCATCCTCCATCCCAAGGTATAAGCAATGCACTAACTAGGCATCTTTATGGCATGGAAATCTATATTCTGTTGACTACAAGATAATAGAGCTTATGGAGAATTTTCTCAGGTCACAATTTGAGAATTGTAGTGTACCTAACAAATGCAGCCTGCTTGTGAGAGGAAATAACCCTTGGACTTCTCAGAGTTATTGCAAATGAGAAAGATTTGCATTTGAGGAGCACTGAAGAATTTGAAAGCAAACCTACATTTCGAGAGTTCATGCCCTCTCCACCCCCTACCATGTATCAGCTGAAAGCAGGCAGACACCGAGAAAGATGCCACATGGCATGACCAGCACTGGAAGCTGGCTTTCCCTCTCTCATCTTATCATTTTTGCATAGTAACAATGCAATGACATTTTGGATTTAGATGCAAGTGACATTTGCATTTTGATATGAACTTCTTGGTTTTCCCCTCACAAAATTTGTTTATAAGGATTTCTTCCCAGAGTGACAATGATTGGCCAACCCCCTCCTGCTCAGTGGTTCATCAACCACTGACTTGACTCTGCAGCTATGGACACAGCATCTTACCACAGGTCATATGGGTTCGGGTCTAGTGCATGGCTGCCACGTGTCATCCAAGTGGCTTTGGGCTTGTTGAAAAGCCACCACTTCGGCCTCTCAACGGAGGAAGTATCCTCATAGAGTGTCCATGAGAGGTCAGTAAGGACATGGACAGGGATGGAGCACTTACTGTGCCAGGCATTGAAAACACAGAGAAATAAGAGGTTTCTGTCCCTGTGAAGCTTCAGTCTAGTGGAACATACTGAGGTGTAAAGACATAATTTCAAAAGAATGCGACAAGGTGTGATGAGCAAACGACAATTTTGAGTTGTCATCTAGACTTTTTACAGGACGATTACCTTGTTCACACTGAGTCCAGTCACTTATTATTTATTTTTAAGATTTTATTCATTTATTTGAGAGAGAGAGAGCGCAAGCAGAGGGAGGGGCAGAGGGAAAGAGAACCTGATTCCCCACTGAGCAGGGATCCCAACGTGGGGCTCGATCCCAGGATGCAAGGATCATGTCCTGAGCCAAAGGCAGATGCTTAACCTACTGAGCCACCCAGGTGCCTGGAGTGTTAAATAAAGACCTGAGTTTAGAATTTTTGCCTCAAGTTCTCACTTTGCTTTTCCTGGGGCACTTTTGAAAAGAACCACTTAGAATTGAGCCCACAACAAGTTAGTGACCTCTGCTCCAACCACCTTATAAGTAGTAGGTGCTTGCTTGCCTATTCTCTGTCTCCTACTTGCTTCTGATCTGGGACAGAGGACTGCCCTTCCTAGCTCATTGTGTGCCCCCCCCCAGCCCCATTCTGGGATCTGTAAGTAATACATCTGTGACTTTACTTCCTTCAGGGGCATGTATTGAAACTGCACCTTCAGTCAAGAGACCTTATGGTTTTCACTTCCCCAAAGTGGGAGCTTGGAGGCTGAGGAGATACCTGCTCACCTCACGTGGGTGGCTTGTGCTTCCCCAGTTAGCAGGTCTTCATCTGCATCAATTTAATATTGGCTGTTCCAAGCAATTCTTTAAAAAAAATTTTTTTATTAGGGTATGTTAGTCACCATACAGTGCTTAAAGGTAGGTGGTAATCTCATTTTACAGATGACATTGCAACTTGATGCGTTCTAGTAACTTGAATAAGGGCCCATGGCAAGTTGACAGATGAGCTGAGATTCCAACTCAGACCAAAATTTGACCTCCAAGGTTTTGCTCTTCTCACCGCTTGGCTCATGGAGAGTGAAGCATCTCATTTTGGGGGAATGTAGTACCTCCAAAATCTCATCTTTAGCAGTCCCTTCACCTAACCTAATTCTAAACACCTATGTTCATTTCTTTGCTCTCGGTACCTGGGCAGGAACCATGTCGTATAAGAATTTGAATCCTCTGGAGCAATGATATGCTACCGGATACCAGTAAATATTCAAAAAATAGCATTAAGATTAAAAAAAAAAAACAAACAGAACTACTAACACAGCTTCAAAAAGCATACCCTGCATTGCAAAGCCAAATGGAAGTGTGCTTGAGATAACCTGCTGCCTTGTTTTTAGGGAGTGTTTGAATTGTCCCTGCTATTTTTCTCTTCTTGATCAGTGAACACCAAGGGATTAAGGAACAGATGAAAAAATTAGTGTCAAAAAAATTGGTGTCGGCACATGTGGTGATGAGCACTGGGTGTTATACACAACTAATGAATCATTAAACACTACATCAAAAACTAATGATGTCACATGTGGTGGCTAACTGAACATAAAAACAAAAAAATTTTTAAAAATTAGCGTCAAAAGCACATTAGAAAAAAAAGACAAGTACCCAGTCATTTCAAGTGCTCACACACACACACACACACACAAAAAAAAAGAAATACATTCTTCCCTTTCCTTATTCTATTTAAAATCTTAAATGACCTTCCTGAAGTCCCAGTTTCCACTTAATCTCTGTGCTGGTCAAGATAGCAGTCTTCATTCCCTAAACTTCTCTTTCCAACCAGTGGTCACCCTTTGAAGTCACAGAGAATGCCATGCACACAAGGAAGCCATTAGTAGAGTCCCAACCTCTATAGCCTACCATAAATTAGAATGCTAAGGAAACCTTTTCATCCGCTGCAAAGCCACTCATGCTGACTGCTGGCAGTACCTTCTCATCGATGACAGGTCACCAAAGAGTTCTCTCTACACAGCTCATTTCTGGTGGCAGCAATATTCCTGTCTGACTTCTGAAGTGATTTTTGCAATGCACAAGGCTGCCAGTGGCAGGGATTCTGGAATGAGAGTTTTAGCAGTAGCCCCCTACCCCAGCCTGGCCCTTCTCTCTGCTGCGGAAGGGCTGGGGGCCAGCCTTGTGTGGGGCTCCCTTACTGCCTTTCTTCCTTGAATCAGGAACCTCACAATCTAGTCATATATTTACACTTCTAAGACTCCTACTGTGATTGCGTGCTTCAGTTCAAGTTTTGACTTTACTTCTAAATCTCAAGAAGTGTGTTTATTGAAAAGTGTGAAGTTGGCATTTATTGTAATGATGAAATCGGCTCCTTAAGAATTTCATTTCAAAGCATAAAATTATTTTAAACAAAATGTTTCTATGAATATAAAATATCTACTAATTGTTATAACACTGTATCCAGAGGGTGGCAGATTCTAGGATATGAAATACTAAAAATATATTTGCTCAACTATTCCTAGGTTAAATCTGGAGAGAGAGAGAGTGCTGGAATGAATCATGAATTACTGCATTCTTGGGGGAAATCATTACATCTTGAGTCTCAGTTTCCCCATTTGTAAAATAAGGTAGGGATGAGTGGTCTATTTCCTTCAAGTTATAATAATTCTATTCCTGGTTTGGGTTCTCCTAGAAGCAGAGAGAAAAGTTGATTCAGGAAGTGATCTCAGGAAACTCTGCTAAGAGTGTAGGGAAATGAGAAAGAGAACACAGCCCACAGTGGGTATATCATCAGTCCATCTGTCTCTGTGGGCCACTGGGCTTAATCCAGCTGGAGAACCCTGGAAAACAGTATGGAACATGACTCGACCTGAGGGAGCTGGGGTATTTGCACACAAAGTCCAGCCGGTCATTGTGAGGGCTGTTCCTAAAAGGCACTTCTGTCCTGCCACATGGTGGAAAATGCTGGAGAAATCCCTGTGGCCAAGAAATGCAGGTACTGATGGTTGGAAGGTGGGCAGCACTCCTGGAGGTGGTGGAGGTGTGGGGACATGGGTGGAGCACCAGCTGTGCCTACTAGATTCACCCTCCAGATCTACATGCAAGTTGTGCCTTGTAGACAAATGGTGACTCTGTCTAGTCAAGGTGAGAGTCATAGCAAAATCACAACCTGTATCTTTGTGATAATTGCATAGTCTCATTTGGTCTGGTGGCTTTACCCAGAGCATCACGGGACACAGACATTGTTGATATACAGCCTTGTTAGTAAAGACATAAAAACACATGTTCAGATTATTTTTTCTATTAGCAAATTCATGTCATTCTTTCAATGTCATCATATGTCTTGCTGTCGTGATGTTATTCTCACTTGGATTCTGATGTGCTTTCACAAGCAGGAGAATAATGGCTGGGAGCAAGAGAGTATTCTGGGAATGCGTGATCCCCAAGTGCCCAAGCACAGGATGTCATGCACAGGACACATGTGGCTCATGTGAATGACATCCCTGAGCATGGCTGTTGTGTGTACTGAACACAGCTGATTGGATGGAACACCAGCAAAGACATTTCAGGTAGATAGATTCGAATGCTTCTGGACAATTAAAAGAACTTCAGGGCATAGAATTTGCTTCAAGTCAGATGCGTCCCTAATAACTGAAAATCCTACCAACAATGAAGGAGAGAAAGATAGGCCTGTTTCTAGTTCCTTTCATGTCTTTTTCAGTTTGTTAATGGAATTCATTCATTGAGTCAACAAATCTCACTTGAGCACCTGTCCTACTCCGGCACTGGGGACACAGCAGTTCAAATTGATAAAATCCCACCCTCACAGAGCTTCCTTTTTGGTGAGAAGAGATGGACAACAAGCAAACAAACAAGTAGCTAAATAAACACTGTGTTAGGGTTGAACAATGTTAGGGAGAGAAATGAGACAGGGTAGGGAGATGGAAAGTAGAGGGGTTGAGGAAAAGAGATTTATCCAGATGCTGGCCAGGGGAGCCTGGCAGATAAAATGCCTTTGAGGCTAGACCCATGAGGATGGAAGGAAAGATCTGAAGGGTCTAGGCTGACTTTTTCCCAGTTGGGAAACAGAAAAGCGAAGAACCTGAGGCCAGGGTAAGAACCAGGGGTGGGGCCGAGCAGGGGAGTTGTGGACTGAGCGCCTGGAGGTAAGCTCATCAATCATGTGGTGCCTGTGAGAACTTTGGCTCTCACCTTGAGTGATGCGGGAAGCAGAAGCCTGACATTCTCTGATTTTGGTTTGAAAGACATCACCCAGGAGCTCAGGGGAAGCAAAGCTGTGGGAAATAGCAATAAAGCTATGGAGACGGTTTTATGCCAATTTTGTTCATATCTCTCATGTGCAAAAAAATCCTCTAACTCCATCTTTCCTAGCTGCCAAGGACTGAATTGTGTCCCCTCCAAATTCCTGTGTTGACGTCCTAACCCCCTAAGTGATGGTATTTGGAAATAGGGCATTTGGGAGATAATTAGGTTTGAATGAGGTCATGAGGGTGGAGACTTTATGATGAGATTAGTGCCATTAGAAGAAGAGAAAGAGACACCAGGGCTCTCCTCCAGGTGAGGATACAGGGAAGAGGTAGCCATGTACAAGTGAGGAAGAAGGCACTCACCAGGAAGCGACCATGCTGGCACCTTGGTCTTGGACTTCCAGACTCTAGAACTGAGAGAAAATAAATCTCTGTTGTTGTTTAAAGTCATATAGTCTTTCTCTCTCTCTCTCTTCCTTCCCCCCCACTTCCTTTCCTCCCTCCATCCCCCTTCTCTCTCTTCTTCCTTCCTTCTTTCCTTCCTTCCTCCCTCCCTCCCTCCTTTCTTTCTTTCTTTCTTTCTTTCTTTCTTTCTTTCTTTCTTTCTTTCTTTCATCTTTTTCTTTCTTCCCCATATCCAAGGATTTATCACTGATAGCATTTTCAGAAATTCACATTCAAAACATAACAAAATGCCTTTTAAGGCCCATATGCATCCATCTGAAAGTAGAACATGGTGCATGTGAAGGAACCCAGGATGGCCTGGAGAGGTGTGGAGACTAGGCAGAGGCTACAGGTGGCTCTGCTGCACACGGGGGCTGGGTCTTCCCAGGAGAAACATAGTAAAGGCAGGCTGTGACTGTGCCCTAGGCTTGCTACAAGCAGTTGATGTCTGGGGACTGCCTCCCCTGCTGACAGGGGGAGGCTGAGAACTGAGAGAAAAGAAATCTCTCATGTTCGAAGTCATGCATTCTGTGGTGCTTTGTGTGGGCAGCCCAAGCAGACTCACACATGAACCACCTGTATTCCCTTTGCCCAAAGTGGCTGGCGGAAGTCAGTGGCAGCAGGGAGCTCTCCAAGGAGTGGTGCTTAGGGCCTTAAGGAGACCGCTGGGTGGACAGAAGGGCTTAGAAGGGAGGCCACAGGGAGGCCAGCAGGCCCAAACCGGGCAGGGTTAGGTGGGCCCTGGGGAGGGAGTTGGGATTTCACCCTCCACAGGAGCCTTTGCTGGGGTTGGGTGAGTCAGATAGCGATGTTTGTTAAAAAAAAATGGAGCTGGCTGCTGAGTCCCCCAGAGTGGGCAGGACTGCAAGTGAGGAGCCCAGGAGAGATGGTCAGACCAAGTGCAGGCCCAGGACTTTGTGGCCCAGTGAGGTGGCTACAATGGGGAAGGAGGCAATGAAATTAGGGAATATTTTGGAGGTACAAAGACTTGTGGATTGAGTGTGCGTGTGTGTGTGTGGGGGGGGTTGTTGAGGGAGGAGACAGCCAGGTAGGGCTGGGTTCAGGCTCACGTAAATGAGCAGGGGGGCGGGGGTGTCGGTGACCACCAGAAACTGTACAGTGGCTGAGTCACAGAGACACGCCAGGATCAGATGCTGAGGGGATGCATGGAGAAATACCATGGGCCCAATCGGTAGCAGGAAAGAGAAACAAAGCAGAGGAAGTGGGGGTGGAGGGTGTGGGAAGGGAACAGCCCTGGCTCAGTCTTGCTTGGGTTTCCCTGGATGCTTACAGACCAGCAGGTGACAAACATAAATAAACGCCATGTGGCGTCTGACCCACGGGTCACTGGTGTAAGAACTACAGTCCCAGGTCTTCTTCCTGAATTCAGGGTTTTAAGGGCTGAACATTAAATTTTTTTTAAAACAGAATTTTCAAATATAGACTGGTTCATTATTAGGAAAGTGTTATTCAAGATGACTCTTAAAAGCCCCTTTCTTCTTTTCTTCTTTTCTTTTCTTCTTTTCTTTTCTTTTCTTTCTTCTTTTCTTTTCTTTTCTNTGACTCTTAAAAGCCCCTTTCTTCTTTTCTTCTTTTCTTTTCTTCTTTTCTTTTCTTTTCTTTCTTCTTTTCTTTTCTTTTTCTTTTTCTTTTCTTTTTTCTTTTCTTTCTTTTCTTTTCTTTTCTTTTCTTTTCTTTTCTTTCTTTTCTTTTCTTTTCTTTTCTTTTTTTCTCTTTTCTTTTTTCTTTTCTTTCTTTTCTTTTCTTTCTTTCTTTCTTTTTTTTAGCAAGCTCTATGCCCAAATTGGGGCTTGAACTCGCGACCCCAAGACCAAGGGTCTCGGGCTCCACCAACAGAGCCAGCCAGGTGCTCCTCCTAATGCCCCTTTCAACCCTGAAATGCCAATGATCAGATACCAGAGCTTTAGCAATGCTGGGTATATATATATTTCTTAACCATAACAGTCCGTTTCTTAGCTTAACCTTGTGAATTTTTTTTAAAGCCTAACGGTCTCAATGGCTTTTTGTGAATTTATAACACATGCCATTGAATTTCTGGCAAGTGAAGTCAAAGTTTAAATCTTAGTTAAGGGGAGAAATGTTGATGTTCTGTTGCCAGTGGACAATTGACATATATGGGAGAGTTTGCCTTTGGATGTGTGTGTGTGTGTGTGTATGTATATATATATATATTTTCAATCATATATGTATATCAATTCATCAATCAATCATATTTCTTGAATTTAATTTTATGAATTTCAAAGGTACATAAGATTTCATAAATTTGATTTTTTGAAGATTTATTTATTTTTTGAGAGAGAGAGAGCATGTACAGTGGGGAGGGGCAGAGAGAGAGGGAAAGAGAGTTTTAAGGAGACTCTGTGCTGAGTGTGGAGCCTGGATATGGGGCTCGATTTCACAATCCTGAGATCATGACCTGAGCCAAAACCAAGTGTCAGATATTTAACTGACTGTGCCACCCAGGAGTCCCATAAATATTTGATTTTTAAAGTACTGAGGGGTGCCTGGGTGGCTCAGTCATTGAGCATCTGCCTTCGGCTCAGGTCATGATCCCAGGGTCGTGGGATTGAGCCCCGCATCGGGCTCCCTGCTCTGCTGGGAGCCTGCTTCTTCTTCGTCCATTCCCCCTGCTTGTGTTCCCTCTCTCGCTGGGTCTCTCTCTCTCTCTCTGTCAAATAAATAAATAAAATCTTTAAAAAAAGTAAAATAGAGTACTGAGAACTTTGCAAAAAATGATTAAACTGATTTTTCTGAATCACAAAGAGGAGAAAGTGACTTTGCTTTCACAGTCAGTCTACTATCTGAAACAACTTAAACACTATGTTATTTTCCTGACACCCCTTTGAGTTAAGTAGGTGGGAACTGTAATGCAATTTCAGTTTCTATTGAATAAAAAACTAAATGGAAGATAAGACCGTGTAGATGTTGCACTCGACAGGAGTTGCTATTTGCATCTGCTTAAGGATGGAGTGGATGGCACATTAAGTTTCTTCCCATCATGTCGGCCAAACTCTATTTGGATACTGTGAAATGCTGTTTGATGTTTGTTACGTTTTAATTTACTAAAATAATTTCTTGTTGTTCTAGGAACCCCAAAAGTAGGTTTAATTAAAAAATGATTGGAAAACTCACTCAGTGATGCACTGGCAAGAAACTTTAGTCCTGGTCATGGCTATTTCACCATGTCAATTTTCCTTTTTTTTCTTGAGCAAGTTGTGTACAAATAGGTAATTATAGGAATAATGTAAAGCAAAATGAATGGCTGGAAAGCAGGCAATGCAGGAGATATGGTTATCTGGCATTATAGCAATTTTTCAGAAATGCTCAGTTTTTATACTGCAAAAACAAGCCCCAAACTCAATCCACTGAAATCGATTTGAATGTGGAGTTTAATGCTGTTAATAGCCCATACCTAATTTAGTCAAATATTTGAAGTTCTAGATGCTTTCATTCCATTTTAAACAAACTTATCTTATTTGCAAATGGTTAAAAATACCAGAACAATTGCAAGAATGCTCTTTTTTAGTTCTGAAGATAGTGCTTCATTTTAAAGCATCAAGGATGAGTTAGAAGTTTGGAAGACCAGAGGAGGCATAAAGATTTCTGACTTCCCACAAATGCAAACCACCACTAAGAGGACCAGCCTCAGGACAGCTGTGGTCTGGAAGCCAAATCAGTGCAGCGGCAAAAAAGAGCTGTTCTTTTTTGAATAATAATGACAACAAAACCCCTCCAAACTGAAACTGAGGAAGAACTAGAAACATCGTTTTCTTACTAATGTGAGGTTGGAAACATTGGCTTTTAAGTGAATTGGCCATGACCACACCAACACTTGGATGGGATTGGGGCTGGGATTGCAGGCAGATGTGAGTTTGTCCTCTGCATGCCAACATACAAAAACTTTTCTCCTTTCTCTTGCTAGCACATTGAGGTGGGCTTTGCTAGAGTGACACAAACTGATTATATACATATGTTACCTGGAAACATGATGTTTGGCTTAGTATGATGTCCGTGTACTTAGGCTCTCATGTATAAAAATGCAACATTTATCCAGGATATTTGACAAATGCTCAGAAGTGTGTATTATGCTGGAGAGCTGTCAAAGAAGCAGTCTTCTTCCCATGAAGAGCTCGTTAACCCCATTTCCACAAAATGAATAAGGAGTTTTGTCCTGCCTGGGAGAGATCATGACACCAAAATGTATGGGTTCAAAGTGAGGAGAGAGGAGGGTGACAGAAGCATGAGAAAATCAAGCCCATACTTTCCCAAATATGTGTTTTAAATGGTCATTCTCCACTTACTCCATTCATCTCTGCATGTGTCTAGCTATTTATCCCATTTCAAAAAGGTTTGCTATTTTTCAAATAGCATACTATTTTCTAAACTCATTTCTTTAATATACAAAGAGCTCTTATAAATCAAGAAGAAGAAAATATTTCCAAAGGATATAGAAAGAAAGGGAAATAGAAATGGTTTTAAAAGATTTTCACTTATCAGTTGGGCAGAGATGAAAACTTGAAAACATGTTGAGGGAAATCTGTGATAATACACAGTGTTGGTGAAGTTGTGGGAAGACAGTGACTCTCATACATTGCTAATTGGGCTGTAAACTAGTACAAGCTTTTTTTGGAAAATAATCAGGCAATATTTTCCAAAATTTAAAATGCATGGATTTTCTTGTTGCAGAAATTCCACTAGAATCTTCTGACAGATAAGATTCATGGTCACACAATTTGAACACAGAGTGGCTACCTCTGGGGTAGGAAATTGTAGGGATGGCGGGAAACTCATTTATTGTTTGCATGGGATTTATATTGTTTAAATTTCCTAGATGTGTTACTTAGTTACAGAAAGAAACTAAATATATAAATATATAAAAATATAAATATATGCTGGATTCAGAAATGACTATAAGTTCACACACACACACACACACACACACACACGACATGGCCTATGAATATGGAGATCAAAACAAATGACAAGACGGTGAGAAATTAGGCTGAAGGGAAAACAATGGGAGAAACCAGGGGTAAGCCTGTATCATGTACAGTTGTTGGAGGTGAGCTGAAAGCATCTGGTGTAAAGACTTCCGAGTGTCTATAGATGAAAGCAATCCTTTGCCAGAAGTGTAATTATCCAGGATCTGAGATTGGAGGGAAGTTTCTCCTGTGGGTCCTCATGGAGAAGGATATAGTAAATAATGTTCTTTAAAAAAAGTCCAGAGTTAATTGAATAAATGTTTCAATGACAATCTAGCCTTGTGGTAGATTGGATTATCATTCCAGATTCTCATTTCTTCTTTGTAAAAGGGTTCTCTATCCATGTGCCTTATCTGGAGATTTAGTGGTACCTCTAATAAGAGTGGGTAGTGGGTACATCCGCACCCCACTCTCCTACATAGATTCCCACAAAGAACTTCCTCTTCCAATGAAATGAGGGCAGAATTGGCATGAGTTGTGTCTGAGTAGAGGTTTTAAATGTGTTAGCATGTTTGGCTTGACGTTTTGAACTTCAGCTTCCACTGAAGCTGAAACATGCCCCAGGTAGCTGTTGCTCCTTCAGTCTATGTCCTGGAATGAAGACACATAGGACAATCTGGAACCATAAACAAAGCCTCGAGTTCAACTGGGATCAGCTGATCTGCAGACCTGTGTGTGTGGAATAAATGCTTTTTCTTGTAAGCAAATGTGTTTATTACATTATTGCGGGAGAACCCTGGCTAATGCATCTCTGGAAATGATGATAAAAAGTGAAAATAAGTCCAGAAGGAGACTTTTGAATTGCTGGAGATTATGAGGATAAGCGGGTCCTCTAATAGAAGGATATAAACTTCCCCTAAGATCATGAACCTACTTGGAGACGCTAAGAAATTAATGATAATGAGTGGGGGACAATACCCAGTAACACGGTACTCTGTGAGTGACTGCAAAAACAATTCCTTTTATCACAAGAACACTGCCCCATAATTCTGAGAACAATGCATGATACCTTTGGGCATTCACTGAGAGGATATGTAGAAATTGGGATAGATGGGTAACTTGTGTGTGTGTGTGTGTGTGTGTGCAGATATGCATGTGTTTGTGTGTTCTGAGGGGCACCTGGGACTAGAGATTCTCGTTCCCATCTTTCCAGGATGGTTTGCAAAGAGTCTTAGTGATAAAAGTATGTCAGTTTCAAGGATTAAAACACAAGTGTAGATGCAGCAATCCCGAGCCTCACCTTTGGGGTTTCTCCCCATCTACTTCAGTATAACTCAGTTCTCCAAGAATAGTGTTTTAGGAATGGCCCAGGGCAAGACCTCAAGGCAAAGTCTAGATGTATGCATCTGGGAAGTTGGTGTCTTCACAAGGGATAACAAGATCCCTGTAAACACAGCCATGTTTCTATAGGATTGGCAGAAATAAAAGTACTTGGGCAGAAGTTTAGCATACACTTCGTAATTGGTTTTTTGAGTCTAGAAAGAAAGAGAATGTTCTTCAGATAGTTAATGACTTCTAGCTTCATTCCAAGCCCATAAAATGAACTTAACAACAAAGTTTAATGACCGTTGGACACAGTCATCTTTAGGAAGAAAGGGGAGTCTGAAAGAAAGGCTGGAGAAGGCAGATGATCTTATTTTGAATATTCTTTCTTAGCCATTTCAATTAGAGAATCACTATTTTGCTTGTTTGCCTATTGTTTTAGCTTGTCTAAATAAGAGAAATACTTTCATGGAGGAAAGAAGTGGTTTAGTTTTCCTGTGTTATATCTTTGGATATGATCTCTCTCTCTATTCATGTCTCTCTCTGTCTGTCTGTCTCTCTTCCAGCTCCTTCCTACTGGTGTCTTGTTTAGGTTGACTCCCTGACTTTCGTTTTTCCATGTCTCAAGTTCACAGTACTAAATTTGAAGCTTCAAGGTCTCTATTATTCAGTATATCTGCCTATCTATTATCTATCTATCATCTATCTATCTATCTATCTATCTATCTATCTATCATCTATCTATCATCTATTATCTATATCCACATTCAGTGCCAACACCAACCTCCTTCAGATATTCATAACATTATATATAATATAATATGTAGATATCTATACTTATCATATACATAAATAAGTAAAGAGAGATTTATTTTATTATTTATTTATTTATTTATTAAAAGATTTTTATTTATTTATTTATTTGACAGAGATAGAGACAGCCAGAGAGAGAGGGAACACAAGCAGGGGGAGTGGGAGAGGAAGAAGCAGGCTCATAGCTGAAGAGCCTGATGTGGGCTCGATCCCATAACGCTGGGATCATGCCCTGAGCTGAAGGCAGACGCTTAACCACTGTGCCACCCAGGCACCCCAAGAAAGATTTATTTTAAAGATTGGCTCACACTATTGTAGAGGCCAGCATCCCAAGTTTGCAAGGAGGACTGGCAGGCTTGAATCTGCATGGAGGCAGAATTCTTCCCTGTTCTGGGGGGACCTCAATCTTCTCTCTTAGAACCTTCAACTGATTAGATGAGGTCTATGCACATTCTGGTGATGCTCAAAGTCTACTGATTTAAATCCTAATAACAACAACAACAATAACAACATTAACAACAACAACAAATGCCTTCACAGCAACATCTAGGTTGGTGTTTGACAAAGCAACTGGGTACCATGGCCTATCCAAGTTGAGACATAAAATTAACCATCACAGGGTCAGTACTCACCATACCCTATGCTCGACTTTAGACCAGTATTCCAGCCTTCTGCTGGTCAAGGTGGGGAAATAGAACACTTAGGACCCCACCTAAATACAGACCATAAGTGAATACCATTGACATTCTTGCTAGTTGACTGGGAAATATTTGCCCCTTGGTTGGTCAAGTAAATATAATGCTGTATATCTTTAGCACACACTTCTATGTGGCAGATGATACATCCTTATCATGGCACACTGGTGTAGGAAATTATTGGACTCCCTAGTTCCATATGGTGACATATTCCTTTGTGATACTAGAATATGAGTGCATTAAATATTTGAGTGTGTGTGTGTGTGTGTGTGTGTGTGTGTAGGCATATGTATCACATCTGGAATTTAAAAAATATCAAGGAACCAGATGTACATTCATATGATCATATATGTATATACACATATACTACACACCCCTTTAAAATGGGAACAGCTTCATTTGTATCCCTTAGTTTTGTGGAAGGATCTTGGGAGTGAATAAAACCATAAGAAAACATGGAAAAGCAGTTGAATAGGTTATAAGTACAACCTACATTGTTTTAACAGCATCACAGAGGAAGGAGGGCCAGTGATGGTATTTACTGATTATTTAGAGTTGATGTAGGTCCCATATGAGGCATTTCTCTTGTATTATCTCATCTGATGTTGTGAAGGAGCATTTTCCTTAAACTGGGGAATCAGGGTCAGCAAATAAAGTGCACAAGCAAGGTTTGCTCTAAAGTTTGCCTTAATCTAAGTACATGTGGTTTGTCCCCTATTACACTGTAGCCACATCTCTGACCATGTATGAATGCTGCCAGAACATTCAGCAGCAAATTACTCTTAAGGTTTAATGGTGAGATGGGCAATGTGCAAACACTGTTTTGAAAGTCTTCCAGATAAAATTATGCTTTATGGTTTAGAACTTGGGGATACACTGATCCTGTATGGTGATCAGAAGGGAATTCTTACTCCTTTCTCCCTCTTTTCTGCTTCAGGATACCCCTCTTCCCACATAGGAGACTCTGTTAGCCCTCCCCTCACCAGTTTCCTTAGTTTTAGAAAAATCATCCCGAGTGCCCCAAAGGGGATGGATTGGAGTGGATCAGTTTGGGAGACGGAAGGGGTAATACAGGTAAGACATGATGGAGACAGAAGTGGACTCAAGACTCTTCGGGAAGTACACTCAGCAAGACGCGATGTTGGTTGAGTGGGCTGGGAAAGTGAAGGTGAATGAGGTCAAAAGGTACTTCTTAGTTTCTGGTTTTGGCCATGGGACAGATGGAGTAAAGTTTCAGTGGGAAGGTAATCATTTCACTCTGTGTCTGTTGAGTTGAATGTGCAAGCAGGCCATCTGGGTGGAGCTGTCCAGTAGGTGGTGCTGTGGCAATCAGAAGGGAGGGCATGGGGGAGATGGATCCAGAGATGAAACTCTGGGGAGTCCAGTGACTGGCACGTTGCCTATTTCCCACAGGTGCTCACCAGATATTTGTGAAAAGCACAGGATGAGGGGTTGTTGTGGACACACTTGGGTTGGGATAGGAAGTTAAGTTTGCATTTGAAGGCTTTTTTCTCTGATGAGGTTGTTATCTGCGGAAGGGAAAGAGTGGGTGATGGTGTTTTATGATTGAGCAGAGACAAGTTCTGAACATCGCCAACTATTGAAAGGAAATGAGTCAACTAAAAAAGATAAAGGGATCCTTGAGCAGTCTCAAGGGCTGAATTGAGGTAGGATGCTCTAAATTAATAGTGGTTCCAGCCTGCTAGGTGGTATGGCTTTATCAGCAGAGACAAAGACAATTCCCAGATGGTGGAAGTTGGGTTGATTAGCAGTTGGGGTTTCACTAAGTACTTACAATGGGAGTGAGGCCAAGAAGTTCATGTGATTGACAGGAATGGAGTCTGAGAGTATTCTCCACTCTTTGATTTTTTGGAAGCATTTGAGAAGTGGGGTTAATTCTTCTTTAAATTTTTTTGTTAGAACTCACCAGTGAAACCGTCTAGTCCTGGGCTTTTCCTTGTTGGAAGGTTGTTGATGATTGATTCAGTCTCCTTACTCATAATTGGTCTGTTTAAATTTTCTATTTCTTCATGATTCCGTGTCAGCAGGTTGCATGTTTCTAGGAATTTATCCACTTCTTGTAGGTTGTCCAATTTGTTGGCATTCATACTAGTGTCTTATGATCCTTTGTATTTTTGTGGTATCAGTTGTAATATTTCCTCCTTCATTTATATATATTTAAAATTTGGGATCCTCTCTTTTTTTCCTCTTTAGTCCAGTTAAAGGATTTTCTATTTTGTTCAATCTTTCAAAGAACCAATTCTAGTGTCGTTAATCTTTAGTATTGCTTTCTTGTTCACTATTTCATTTATTTCTGCTCTAATCATTATTATTTCCTTCCTTCTGCTAACTGTTGCCCTAGCTTGTTCTTCTTTTCCTAGTTCTTTGAGGTATAAAGTTAGGTTGTTTATCTGAGATCTTTCTTTTTTCTTGATGTATGCGCTTACAGCTGTGAACTTTCTTCTTAGAATTGCTTTTGCTGCATCTCATAAGTTTTGGTATTTGTTTCCATTTTTGTTTGACTCAAGGTACTTTTTTAAAAGATTTTCCATTTTTGTAAGTAATCTCTGCATCCCACATCGGGCTTGAACTTACAACCCCAAGATCAAATTTACATGCGGAGCCAGCCAGGCGCCCCAAGATATTTTTTGAATTATCTTTTGAATTTTTTTTTATCCATTGGTTGGTTGTTCAGGAGTGACTGTGATGGAGTTGGAGGGACAGACTCTGTGCTCTCCGTGGCATTGGGGAAGGACCAGCCGAGGTTGAAGAAGTGGAAATCTCAGAGGAAGTCAAGTGAAATGGGTGTGACAGAGGGAGAGAAGAATGTGTCTGAGAACTAGCACACTGAGTGGTGAGGGGCCCCCAGTTCTTACTCAGTACTGGCTGTGGGCTGTCATGGGGCGTCTACTGGTCAGCTCCAGTTCTGCATATAACCAAGGTGCTCAACTGGCAAGAATTCATCTTCAGGAAAGAAGCAGGAAGTCTCCAGCTTGTATGGAAACCACCATAGTAGGCTGAAAGCATACAGGTGAGGCACTGCCAGAGTTGTCAATTGGGTGGAGTAAGTCTGGAAGGAGCAGTTTTTGGGCAAAGGGGAAATGTCAAGATCTGGATGTGCTACTATGGATAAAGAAGTGGTTGATCTCACCTCCTGATGCTGAGTTGCTGAGATAGATGAGGCACATAGAGAGATAGCAGCAGACCCTCGAGAGGGCACCAGGGGGAAGTTCACCTGCAAGAAGGAGCCAGGTTTCAACTAAGGCAGGAAGGCATGCTCAGTGAAGGGCTGTGGATGATGGGAGGTGTTTGCCTGAGCAAGGAGCTTCTGGAGGGCTCAGGGAGGTTAGGTGGGAGAAGAGAAGTGACACGAGGGGATGAGGAGATGTTCAGAGCTCCAGGGAACACAGGTTTCCCATCTGAGCTGTGATCAAGCAGCATAGGCATGTGATACAGGGTGGGTTCTGCTGGCCTCATGGTTCCTCACGAAGTTTGTCCCCAGAGTCCTTGGGAAAGTTGGGGTTTCTCAGAAGGAGTCATCTTCAGAGCATGTTTCTAGTGACTCCGAGGATGGATCCAGGAATCTTATTGCCTGTTAGAAAAAGCAGTGCCCAGGTGTCTGGAGGGAGCTGTTCTCTTTGGCAGAACCAGGGATGGGACTCTGGTTTCAGGCCACTGGCCAACATGGCCCAGGGAATGGCCAGAGCTGGTTCTCTGTGTTCTGAGGCAGTTTCTCCAGGTGCCTGCCAGAGAGAAGAGCCCCAGCCTATGCGTGTAACCTCACCCAAAGCTAGTCTGAGAAGGAGGAAAAGGGCTTTCTACACATTTGTCATTTTCACACTTTTTAAATTGATACAATCCTTTCTTCAAATGGGATGTTATATCAAACCTAATATAAAGCAGAAGAGCTGCCGAGACGGAGGTTTCTGAGTGTCAGACACACTATGGCCTCTCCAAGTGACCAAAAGGAACTCAGTTTGAAAACCACAACTCCTGATCTACTAAAATCTGCCCCTAGCTTGGGCCATCATGGGACAGTGACACATTGAGACTCCCTTGCTTTAGCCTGTGTGCATTGCATTGCATTTTGATTTGGGTTCGTTGAGGACGGCTGGCGGACATAGCTGTGCTTCTGTGTGTTGGTGACAACCCTGTGTACTGTTCACACAGACACTCTTTTATGGGGTACGGCAAGAGGAACTCCTTGTAGGAGTTCCTGGCAGTAAAAAATGTTTCTCTTCTGAGCTGCTACTTGTTATTATTATTATTTTTTAAAATTTTGTGGCTACTGGGAATGCCATAACAGCATTTGTCTGCCTATAAAGCTTAGCTCCAAGTTTGTGGTCCATCCACCATCAGTATTTGTACAGAAATTTTTTGGGCTTGGTTGTTACCCTGGGTTTCATTGAACTATTTTACCCTCATTTTTCCTTTACTCTGTTTTCTTTATATAATAATTTGATTGAATTATGTACCTTATTGTGTTTAGAACAGGTAAAAGATTGCCTTTGGAATTGTAAGGAATTTTGGTGATTTAAAGCTAAGCTTGAGTTGCCAAGAGACAGACTCTGCAACAAGGGTTGAATGCAGTCATTGATTTGGAAGTGACCCTGGGGGGCATTGTTAGGAGAGTGGGGAAGGGAGGCAGGGACAGGAGGGAGCCAACAGCACAGGTCTGATCATGAGCAGGTGACCATTGTAGGACACTGTGGCTCCTTCCTGCTGGGGACCTTTGGGAGAGTGGGTAGAATATTTCTCAGAATTGTTTCACTAAGGAGTAGGGAATTTGGAGTATTTGTCCACCAACTCCCTTTGTTCATTACGGAGGCTTGCTCCTGGGGACATTAATCGCCTAGCACTTGGGCCTGCCCTATGTGGCCACACAAGCTACTGCAGTCTGAAATGGCCTTCAGGCCAGATGTTGCATGTGTTTGCAACAGAAAGTGGTCACCTGCCCTGAAAAGTGAAGGTCGAGGGGGTGGAACATCCACAGGTGTTGACTCCAAGAACCTTCTAGAAGAGAGGAGGGAGATATAAAAGAATGCCTTTATTTATACAGTGCCTTCTGGTCTTTATTTCCCTGAACAACCCTGACACATTGTTTGTAATGCAGCTAAAAAGAACTTCAGAACTTCAGAAGTTTAAGCAAGAGCTATCATCTTCACTCCTTTGACATAACATTACTTGCAAATGTTACCTCATAGTCCCTATTGTTAACGCAAATACCATCACAATGGCTCTCTCCTTAAGAGGTGAGCAGGAAGTCAGTCCTTTCCTTGAGCCCACTTCCTAGATCTGTAGGGCAGAGGGTGGAGGCTTCCACGTTTATATAAATCAATCCTGGGCCGTTTTGGGAGGAGGAGCAGGAGCTCACATATGTCCCTCGGGGTCAGACTGGGACAGCAGCCCTCAGAGCAGGTTGGGCAGGACATTGAGTCAGGATGTGGATCTTGGAGACTTCCCCACCTGAGGTCTGTTACCCTGTGGGTCTGGGGCTGCTGGTCTCCCAGGTGCCCCTCCAAACCAGGCACTGCACACACATCTCCTCACATCCTCGGGACTCAGCTGAGGTCATGATTCTTGACCAGACTGTACAGAATGTTCGAGGGCCACCAAATGATAACAATATGAAAAGCTGCTAATTACCCCCTGCCGCCCACCCCCCTCCCGCCTGCTGCTGCTGGAGTTGTTCCCAACAGCTCTACCTTCTTAAAAATCCACACCCTTGATGTTCACTTTTCCCCATTCCTCAGAATGGTCCATACCCATCCTTCACCAACTGAGGGGAAGGAAACACAGATAAAGAATGCTACTCTGGAGTGCCTTTGGGTCATCAGAAAGCAGCGGACTGGCTTGAGGGCTCTGAAAAGGATCAAAATGAGTCTCACTGCATCCCTCAGCCTTCTTTATCCCATGCTCACTTACCAGATATGTACCAGACATCCATTCCCTTGCCTGCAACACCTGCTGCATGAAACTGGTGTAGAACAGTACATGTGGGTCAGCTCAGGCATGTCCTGGAGTCCTGAGTGGTGCACTGGCCATCTCTAAGTCTTGTAAAAATGACAAGATGGGCCTTGTGTACCTCATGGAAACAAGTCAGACCAATGGTATGAAAGCACAAGATTACTTATTATCTTATTAATTTATTGTTTTAATTAATGATCATTACTAAAGTTAACTTGCTAAGTAGGAGAAATGATATATTATTTTGTATTTTTTTAAGCTTTTGCTTATCAAAACCTAATACTAAGCACTTGTCATTTGTTGTTCTTAAAGTAATGTATTTTTATTGAGGTATCATTTATATATGGTGCAATGCACACATATTAAGTGTACACATCCATCAATTTGACACATGCAGGTACCTGTGTGGTCCACACTCCTGTCAAGATACAGAACAGTCCATCCTCCCAGAAAGTCCTTGTGTATCCCCTCTCTCCCAACCAGGCCCAAGAAGCAACCACTTCTCTGATTTCTACACCATATGTTGGTTTTACTTGTTCTAGAACTTTGTAGATGTGTGCTTAATTGTGCCAGGTTCTTTTGTTCAGTGTAATGGTTTTGAGACTCATCTTGCTGAGTTTACTGGAAGTTTATTCCTTTTTATCATTGAGTAGTATTTTAATGCATAAATATACTATTTTCCTATTGTGTATAAAAGCATATAAATACACATTTTCCTATTTTTAAAAAGGATCTATTTATTTTAGAGAGAGAGAGAAGGAGTGCATGTGGGAGGTGGGGAGGGACAGAGGGAGAGGAAAAGAGCATCTCAAGTAGACTCCTGTTGAGTGCAGAGCCGGACTCGGGACTCACTCTTAACCAACTGAGCCACCCAGGCACCCCTACATTTTCCTATTGATGACCATTTGAGCTGCTTCCAGGTTTGGGTTATGGAGGTCATGAAAATTTATAAAGTATATGGTAAAAAGCAAGTCCTAATTCATCCCCATTCCCTCACCCCTGCCTCCAACTAATAGGCAAGTCCTGTCATTCTTTTGTTGCTTTTCCTCAGATTTGCTTCCCTCTTTCCATCATGGAGGCAGCTCCAGGCCAGGCTGGGGTGGTGCTTTCACTTGTCCACTGGCTCTGCCCTCTATGCTGGCACCCTGCCCCTCTTCAATCTATCGTCCATCTGGCAACCAGAGTGCACTTCTAAAAGCACAGGCTAGATCATGCCACTCCGGAACACATCAGTGGCTCCTCATTCCCTGAAAGTAAAATCCAAAATATTACCACTAAAGCCCCGGTGAGTGGACCTCTGCCTGCCCCATTGTCTCCTCCCATCCTGTCTCCTGCTTTGTTCTCTGCTCTTCAACTGCACCAGTCTTTTCTCAGTGGCTCACCTACACCCAGGTCTTTACCAGCTCATATGCTGTTCTCTTGTTTCAAATGCCGTTCCTTTTATGCTTGGCTTGGCTGCTTCTCTCATTCTCCATGCCTACACTCAAATGTCTCCACCTCAGGGTAGGCTTCTCCAAACACTTTCAATGAAGCAATCTCCTACCCTGCTTTTTTTTTCTGTATCATTACCCGTCCCCCAACCCTGCCCTTAGCACGGTTTGAAGTTAAATATTGTCTTCTCCATTTATTGTTTGTCTCCCCCATGAGACCATTGGCTGCCTTAGGGCAGGGAGCAGGTCTGTCTTGTTGACTAGTATTACCCAGTACTGATCATGATATGCATTCAGTAGGCACTCATAAGTGTTTGCTGAACAAATCATTGAGTTTTATGTAAAATGTTATCACTCAATATGGTTTTCCTAAAATGCCCTCACTAGCCAGGCATAGGGATGACGCACGATTGCAATAGTCTTCCCACTCTTCCAGCCGTGGGGTGTTAAGTTGCATCTGGCAGGTAAAATCCGGCACAATTAAAGGTGTTGAAAAATCACTTTGGACTTGGGAAGGCAAATGTGGAAGAATAATTTACAGAGATATTAATTTGTGTTTTTATTTTTCCTGTTCCACAAAGGAAGCCAGACTTTTTCTTGCCCCTTGGGCACAAAATGCATATTTCTAGCACACCTGTTTGTGCATGAAGATTCATACCCACCCCCCATACTTCATTGTGATGGGTAGGTAAGTTAAATCAAATGCAATTTCTGCTTACTAAACACCATTATCAAATCCTGAAACAGCTCCCTGGATTTATGAGTATTCTTTTAATTTATTGTGTGTTATTTCCACCACTACAAAGATCACAGTGTTCTGCATTCATTTATGAAAATAAGTTTGCCTTGGCGTATTTTTAAAGTTTTAATTTCTCTTAGCTACACCGCAAAACCAGTAACTGCTATTTAATTCGTTCCATATTTGTCGCTGGGCATAAGCAATTCTTCTAGAGTCATTAGTGAACGCGCAAATAAATGCCCTGAATGTGCAGGTGGGTAGCAAATAATAAGTCATTAGCCGACGTCTGCAGGGAGGAAATTATTCCTATGGAGGAAGGTAAGTTTTTCTGGGAGCAATGCTAAATCTCCAGTTAACAGGAAACCATTTCATAATTTATAATTCATGTGTGACATAATTTACATGATTTGTAAATTACTAAATGGCTCCCTGGTGTACATATATTTATGCATGCATTCGTGGTATAATCTTACTTAATTCCTCAACATTTGAAAACCATACCTTCGTGGCTGGGAAAACCTAAGTCTCCAATCCCATCAGAATGCAAATTATTCACTATCAGGATTTGTGTAGCTTAACAAATGTTAGCAATAGGAGAATGTATTGGTATCAAATGCCCTCATTCTGGAGCTGCCCAGAGTTTTGTTAGCAGTCAAGCTGGGATTTGAATCCTGTCTCCTAATCCAATCCAGAGGTCCCACAAACTCAGGTTGAGAATGAAAGAGGGGACACCAGAGCAAAAAAGGGGACATGGAGGGAGAAAGAAAAACTGTTGAGAGAAATCTGCTAAAGAACAAATGAAAGGGTCCCTTTCTAGAGTGGCAGTGCTAGAAACATACTCTTAACTGTAGAGAACAAACTGCTGGTTACCAGAGGCGAGATGAGTCGGGGGGATGGGTGAAATAGGAGATGGGGATTAAAGAGTTCATTCATTGTGATGAGTACTGTGTGTTGTATAGAAGTGTGGAATCGCTATATTGTACACATGAAACTAATATTACACTGTATGTTAGTTGGAATTTAAATAAAAATTAAAAAAAAAAGAAAAGAAAGGGTCTCTTTCTTCTATACCTGGTTGCCTTGTCCACTGTTTTCAGGTGGGGAACCATACTGGTTTTGAAAGTATTAGGAAACTATTAATAAACTGTGGCTTTTGATTCTTGTTGCATTTTCCCCAGTGTTTTAAAAATTAAAAATGAGAAATCATGGATTTCCTCATCAAATGATGGAATATTTCAGAAGAGAAGTCGGGAGGTTTTAAATAATTTTTCCGTTTATCATATTAACGTCATTAATCATTTTTACCCTGAAGAGACATTTGTCATAAAAATCCAAACTGCTGAACTGATTTTTTTCCCTTGGACTTAAAAAAATTAATAAATTTAGAAATATTAGATTAAAGAGTAGATGTATATGTATGCAAGAGTATATGTTTGTTATAGAAACTTTGGAAAATGCAAAAAATACAGAGAAGAAAATTATAACCCCCATAATCTTTCTCTTCTGAAAATATCTTTTATCTATCTTTGGAATGTTTAGAAGAAAGTCTACATAAAATATTTTTTAATGGAGTCTTAAAAACATACACAGAATTAGAGTCTAGTGAACCCCCATATATATAACCCAGCTTTAAAAATTATCATCATTTTGCCAGTCTATTTCATATTTCTTTCCCCTCTACATTTTATTTTTATTAGTGTAATTTATTTTAAAATTTTATTTATTTATTTTTAATTTGTTTTTGACTTCTTTATTTGTTTTAGAGAGAGAGAGAGTATGCCTGCAGTGGCGAGGGGCAGAGGGTGAGGGAGAGAGAGAATCTCAAGCAGACTACTTGCTGAACAAGGTGTCCAACACAGGTATCGATCAGAAGACCCTGAGACCATGACCTGAGCTGAAATCTAGAGCTGGACACTTAACTGAACGAACCACCCACATGCGCCTATTAGTGTATTTTAAAGCAAATTTCAGGATGCCTGGGTGGCTCAGTTGGTTAAGCATCTGAGATCGGCTTAGGTCATGATCCCGGGGTCCTTGGATTGAGTCCCAAGTGGGATTCCTTGCTCAGTGCAGAGCCTGCTTTTTCCTCTGCCTGCCATTCCCCATTTGTGCTCTCTCTCCCTGACAAATAAATAAATAAAATCTTGATAAAAAAGTGCAAATCTCAGGCATCCTACAATTTTCCCCATAAATACTTTAGCATACATGCATTTTTAACCGATACGGACTTTTTAAAAAAAATCTATCACATCATTATTAAATTAAAAAAGTTAACAGCAATTTCTTAATTTCATCTAATATCCATTCATATTCAAATTTACCAAATTGCTACTCAGTTTCAACTACATATTGCATCATATCTAATTATAGCCCTTAAATATTTTTCTTTTTTTTAATTTTTATTTTTTTTAAGAAAACTCAATGCCCAAGGTGGGGTCGAACTCATGACTCTGAGATGAAGAGTTGCATGCTCTTCTGACTGACACAACCAGGTACCCCAAGTATCTTTTATTATTAAAACAATCTCCTTCTCTGTCTTTCCTGTCTTTTTTTTCCCCTCCTCTTTTAGTTTTTAATGATTTGTTGGATACACTGAACTCTTTGAGCTGGCGGATGTCTTACTTCCTGGGTTTGGCTGTTTGCTTCCTTGTGGGAATGTTTAATTGTTTTCTCTACCCCTGATGTTTCCTATAAACTGGGATGTAGATCTGGAAGCATGATTAGACTAAGGGCTGCATGTTTTCTTCACGAGGATACTTATATGTGCAACCATGCAGCTTAAGATGGGACCTATAATGCTTTTCAGGCACTGTCAGCCTGATACTTCAGTATAAAGTTCCTTAACAAAATTTTACCAAATCACTGATGATCCTTATTCAGATCTAGTGGTTTACTGAAGCCAGTTGAAACCTGTTTGCACCAGTTTGTACCAGTTCATAAGACCTAATTGGGTACATTTCTTCCCAACGCTGACTGAGCAATGCCATAGTGGTGGTTTGCAATCAGCCATGGTGGCATATTTACACCATAAAAATTGGCCAATGCTACAAATCAGGCCCTTTCTCCCTGTCCAGGGTTAAACATTTATAAACACAACACTGCTTAGATCCATTGTTTCATTCGGGGCTACAAAACAGTGATTTTCTAATTCTGTCTGCATTGATTAGCTAAAATTTTTCTATGAAGAACTTCCTCTTATTATTTATGTGGTTGCCTTCAAGTACAGGAAAGACAGCCTAATTCTTGTTTTTGTTTTAACTTTTATTTATTTTCAGACTAAAGAGCTCTTGCCTTGGCATTTACCAATCATAACAATGAGATTTTTTGTGTGTGTTTTAATATTGTGGGCTCATTGATTTTTTTATATTTGATGTGCTTCAATCTCTTACTCTTTACATTGATGTGCTTCATCTCTTACTCTTTTTAGTGCCCAAACTGTTCTGTCATAGGACAGCAAAACCTTTTCAATTTGATTCCTGGGTCCTCTTGACAAATCTAATCAAAAACCCATGTTTGAGAATGCAATGCATGGGTTGCAGGCAACATGGGTTGCATTCTCTAACACCTAATTCGAAGGCATAAGGAAAACTTTTACAACTGAATTCTTTTTAATTGATTCACTGTGTTAATTGGCCATTTCCTTCCCCCCTAAGATACATACTGACCAATGCCCATGCACATGTCCTGTAGGCCACCCTCTTGACCAATGTCCAAAAGAACTTTGTGTGATGGTGGAAATATTCTGTATCTTTGCTGCACAATGTGGAAGCCACTAATCTCATATGACTATTGAGTACTTAAAGTACGTGTAGTAAGACTGAGGAGCTGAACTTTACATTTTATTTAATGTAATTTTATTTAATTTAACATTTTAGCTAACTCAAATGTAAAGAGCCCCGTGTACTTGTGGCTGCCATATTGAACAATATGGTTCTAGAACAGCTACACATTTCTACGTCCTGTAGTTATGTTCTGTACTTATCAGGAGTTTTGGGGTTTGTCTCCAAATCTTTTCAAGATGTTCACACTTTTTATTGTATTTGTACACTTTGACTAAACCATGGAAATAAAATAAAACCAAACTGAACACTTATGAAAGAATTTATGAAGGTATGTCACTTACAAACTGTTGTTGATTAAAAAAAATTGCTGTTGATTTAGATGTGTGTAAGATTACACTCCAAGTTGGGGAAATTTATAAAAACTTATCAACTTTTCTGCACTCTGATAATTTAACAAATGTTTCCAATGTCTCATGGTACTTAAAAATTTTAAAAAATAAGTGATAAAGAATGCATTTTGGGTGTGGTTTCTGGAAAAAAGAAAAAGTATAACTCCAATCAACTATCCATTCTCGAGAATTGACTCTTCCCAGCCTCCCTTTTAAAGACAAATGCGGGGCGCCTGGGTGGCGCAGTCGTTGAGTGTTTGCCTTCCGCTCAGGGCGTGATCCTGGCGTTCTGGGATCGAGCCCCACATCAGGCTCCTCTGCTAGGAGCCTGCTTCTTCCTCTCCCACTCCCCCTGCTTGTGTTCCCTCTCTCCCTGGCTGTCTCTCTGTGTCAAATAAATAAATAAATCTTAAAAAAAAAAAGACAAATGAATTTATATATGTATGATTTTTTAAAAAGATGGTATTTATACTTTAATCTTTTTAAAAGAAATTAGTAGTTCTAATAGAGCGGTTTTCAGTGTATTTTCACATATCTGTTCTATTCAGAAGGAGATATTTTCTTCTCATGATATTTTCTAACCATTATTGTTTGTGTTCACTCACGACTTTGGCAGGAATGTGTGGAACAAATTGGTCAGAGACATGCAGAGTCCAAAACTTTAACCCCCTAATGTGTTTCATTCCTTGGAAGCCAGCAATCTATATCTTGGAACCAAGGACTCTTGAAGAAAACAAAACCACTGGTTTTGGCCACTTTTGCGGGATCATAGACAGCAACAGAGGTGAGGGAAGAATGAAACAAAACAAAACAAAAAAACAGGCAAATGGCTGACTTGTGGTCCCTGAGCACTTAGGAGGGAATTTGGCAATTTCAAGGAGTCAACATGGGGCCACTGCAAGCAAGTTGACTTTAAGTTGGCCTCACTTCCCTCTGTAAAAGACCTGGAGGATCTTAGTGAATCATTACTACACATCAGGCCCTGTCCTAAGTGCTTAACATGGATTTTCTTGTTAAACCTCATGACATTGTTATGAAGTGGGAATAAATTTTATCTTTAATTTAGCAATAATTAAATTGAGGTACAGAGAGGTTAGGCAACCTGCCTAAATCACCCCACTAGAGGAAGAGAAGCCAGGATCTACATTTCATCAGTAGATTGAGAAGGCATTTGAAGACATTTCAAGATATTTTCACAGAAAATATGGAAAAATGTGGGCTGGATGATCATCTGATTATTTGGATGAAAGACCAGATTAATGAACAAATTTTAAAATGACTGCTTCTTGCCTTTTTACTCTCTGTCTCTATGAGTCTGACTATTTTAGATAGCTCATGTAAGTCAAATTATATAGTATTTGTCCTGCTATGACGGGCTTATTTCACCTACTGTTTTATCCTCCAGGTTTATCCAGGTTGTCTCATCTGGCAAGACTTCGTTCTTTTTAAAAGATGAATAATACTCCATTGTATGTATATACCATATTCTCTGTATTCATTCATCCCTCAACGAACATTTAAATTGTTTCCCTATTTTGGGTATTGTGAATAATGCTGCAAGGAACATGCAAGTGCAGATATCTCTTGGAGATCCCAATTTAAATTCTTTTAGGTGTATACCCAGAAATGGAATTGTTGGATCATATGGTATTTCTGTTTTTAACTTTTTGAGAAACTTCCATACTGTTTCTCATAGAAGCTACATCACTTTACATTCCTATCAACAGTGTGCAAAGGGTTCAAAGATAGATGGATATTAAAAGCGGTGTACTCAGTGAAAGAAGTGAGATGCAGCAGACACAGATGAATATATGTGGTATGATTCACATTTAAGAAAATCCAGAAATGGTAAAGATAGAGCACTAGAATGCAGATGGCTTGTTGCTGGAGTTGAGGGTGGGGCAGGTGATTGTCAAAGGCACAGAGAACACTAGGGTGATGGGAGTTTTCTGTATCATGATATAGTGGGCACACGGCACACACATTTGTTTGTCAGTACTCATCAAACCTGGCACTTAAAATTGGTGAATTCTGCTGTATGGTAATCATAAATTATGATTCATTAAATCTGTTTAAAGATGAAAAAGACTGATGCACAGAATTAATCTTCATGCTCCAGGCTTACCCCACTGCCAGGGTGAAGACCTACATCAAAATGTCACAAGTTCACACTACCCCCAACCTTCTCTCTGGTGTAACAACTTTCCCTTTGTATTAGTATTGGCTTTGATGTTAGTCAGACATAAATATATTTCCATTAGAAAACATTTCGTAGGCAACAACAGAGAAAACATCAAGATTCTTCACTTCTCTTCCAGTTGTTTACATCCATCTTTCCCCAATGCAAGTGGACTAGAACTCTCTATGTATTGTTCAGTGACCTGCTTTTTTTATATAACGATGCACCTTGGAACCTCTTGCTTCAAGTCATGAGTCTTGGAACTCCTTCTACATCAGTTCTTAGGAGTTTGTCTTCTTCTTCTTAAGGACTTCCATGTATTCTGAGCTGCAGAAAGGCAGAAAAGTGTGTGAAAAGTATATATGTTGGAGATTGACTCGAGTTCCAGCTTTTCCATAGGCTGATTATATGACTCTGGGCAAGTAATTTAACCTCTCTGTGCCTCACAGACCTTGTCTGTGAAATGAGGATAACAACAATACCTACCTGAGAGAAAATACTGCAAGGACAGCTCTAGCAAAATGTCTGGCATGCAGGAAGATCTATCAGGTATATATTATTAGTATTTATTATGAATGTGTAAACACTTATTTAACAACTCCCTTAAATTTTTTCCTATTACTTGCTGTTTTAAATAACACTGCAGTGAATATCCTTGTATATACAATTTTGCATGTATGTCAGTAGTTTTCTAGGACAGATTCCTAGGGATGAAATTGCTGGAGTAAAAGCCTTAGCCTTTGGCAGCTATGACTAAAATACCTTCCAAAAGTCTTTACCTACTTGTAATTCTACCAACAGTATCAAGGATATATGTATCTGAATCTTCTCTGATAATATAAATCTTTTTCTCCCTTATCTGGTGGACAGAAAATGGATTTCACTGTGGCTTTGATTTGACCGATTAACACTTTCATTATCAAGGTGGACGAAGACACAAGTGGCACCTGATCAAGTTTACCATAGAAAACTGGGAAGCTGGACCAAAGCCTCAACATGTTGGCTAAAGCAGAACAAAACAAAATGGCATTTAGTGGAGCTTGGCACAAAATTTCAGAAGTAGGTTTTAGTGTTCAGCAGGACAAGTTTGAGATGGTATTGCTGCTGAATAGCAGTGGGCATGGAAATAACTTGGGGGTTCCAGGCACAGCAAAATTGGGATCAGGTTCCTAAATTAGCTTACATAAGAGTGGGCTGTCCAAGACAAGGGAAGTCCTGGGTCACTCTGTGAGTTTTGGGGAGAGATGAGCTCCCTCTTATTGAAGGTATTGAGCAAGGCTGGACATATTTTTTGACATATCATAGAGGAACAATACGTCCCATTATAATGAACATTTAAATTGGTTCTAGAATGGGGGAAATGATTGAATGAAAAAACTTAGAAATTCTATGATTGTCCATGTTCTCCAAGGTTAAGAAGGAGCAGAAAGACAGATAGGTGATTCCTGGAGCAAGCAAAACAAGATTTTTTTTCATCGTAGGAGAAGAATAATTCTTTTTTTTTTTTAAGAATTTTTATGTATTTATTATTTATTTTATTTATTTAAAAGATTTTATTTATTTATTTGGAGAGAGACAGAGAGTGAGAAAGAGAGAGAGAGAGCATGAGTGGAGTGAAAGGCAGAGAAAGAAGCAGACCCTCTGCTGAGCAAGGAGCCTGATGTGGGGCTTGAGGCTGGAACTCCGGGATCACGAACTGAGCCAAAGGCAGCCGCTTAACCAACTGAGCCACCCAGGCACCCCAAGAATTATTCCTTTTTAAAAAAGTGTTACTCTAGGACAGTGAAATCAATCACTTTGTATGACGCTATAATAATAGATACATGTCATTATAAATTCATCCGAAATCCACAGAATGTACAACACCAAGAGTGAACTCTAATGTAAACTATGGACTTTGGGTGATAATGGTGTGTCAGTGTAGATTCATCAACTGTAACACACGTACCACTCTGGTGGGGATGTTGTTATTGGGGGAGGTGATTGTCAGGGAGGCCGTGCGTGTGTATGTCGGTGGGGGCGGGCAAGGGGTATATGGGGAATCTCAATACCTTCTTTTCAATTTTCCTATATACATAAAACTGCTGTGAAAAATAGTCAAAAAATGTAAGGACATTTACACATAGTAACATTGACTTTTTTTAGTGCATATCTTGTGAGCTTTGGCAAATGGGTAAACATGTAACCACCAGTGCAATCAATCTACAGAATTTCTCCACTGCCCTCCCAAGTCCCCTTGCTCCTCCCTTCGCAGACAATGCCTTCCTCCACTTCAGTCCCTGGCAACCATTGATTTTCTCTTTCCCCATACTTCAACCTTTTTCTAAAGGGAAAATGCAAACATAAATGGAATCATACAATATGGTCTTTTGAATCTGGCTTTTTTTCACTCAGTGTGAAGATGCTTTTTATTGACCATGCAGTTGCAGGAATCAATAGTTCATTTTGTTTTTCACTGCTGAGTAGCATTCTGTAGTATAGATGTAACTTACAGGTTGTTTATCCATTCATCCACTGAAGGACATTGGGGATGTTTCCAGCTTTTAACAATTATGAATAAAGCTGCTATAAACATTGGCTGCTATAAACATTGGTAAATACATGTTTTTATTTCATTAGGGTAAATCAGCACGAGCGGCATTCCTGCATTCCATGGTAAATATATATATTCAACTTTAAAAGATAATCATATTTTAAACATACCAAATCTGTATTCCTGATTTGCTCTGTGGTTGTGGATCAGAAGTAGGTTTTAGGTCTGATTTTTTCAAACGTAGTTACTTTCCTTTGTTTTCCACAGCAAGTGGTGAGAGGGTCATGAGCATCACAGAGTTTTTAGGTTTTTAAAGACAGAATTGTTCTATGAAGACAGGTGGCAAGTGTGTAGGAATTTCCTTGGTGATATTTATGTAGAAGAATTACAAGGAAGCAAATTTGCCTCTTATAAAGCTACCATAAAAACATGCATGTCAATTGCAAAACTTCCATCTAAGAAGGACTTTCTTGTTCTTTCATGCTTAGCTTTCATTCTTCTGCAGGGAGTCCTGGAGTAACTTGACACACATCAAATACCATGTTTCAAAGAGAATCAGTACATTGTCACGAAGGCTTCTGCCAGTAATAGAAAACTAGCACTGAAGGACACTAAAAAACACTGGCATGGGATAACATTATGCGGGCAACATTGTTGAGAGTTAACAATATTTTTTATTGTATCACATTTTTCATTCCATCAGTCTGGATCATATCCATGGATAGGATGGCCATGAGTTTCTTCTGTTCACATAGCTACTTAGATTTATTGTTTTGAAACAAAATCCATTTCTCTATAAAATAAGCAAGGACATGGGGGCAACCAACTCTTTTCAGAAAGGGAGTGTTTTTAATTTTTATAGACATTTTAGGAAAATCAGATACCAAATAATATACAGGACTGTTGAGTTTATCTGGCAAAAAGGAAATCTGCTACCTATATAAGTTTCATAAAGTTACAGCACTGATTTAACACAGATCAAAAACTTTCACTTGGAAAAAAACCTTTATATTTGGCTTTAAAGAACAGTGATTCAAATCAAATTAATCAAATTAGCAAACCACTATGATTTTCAGCCTTTAAAATATTCAGTGATTAAAAAAACACCATAGATTTTAGTTAAGAATGACATGATTTTGTTCAAATTAAAAATAATTAATCTTTAGGGCATAAGGATAATGTGCCACAATATTTCCAATAACCTTGTTAAGTGAAGTAATTAAAGTTGTTATAATTGCTAAACTAAGCCTGTCTATTCAAAGAAAGAACATCATTCAGTGGTTTTAACTGTGCGTTCATTCTCAGGGGCCTTCAAATAAACCCACAAGAAAGTCTGAGGACTGGAATGGAACATTTCTTACCTCTTCAGTATATTTATTGCTGGTATTAGATTTTTAATAACTGGCAATCTGTGAAAGCTAATTTCTCATAGTAATGCAGAGAAATAATATAGAGGCAAGAGAACTCTTCTAATTGGTCTCCAATCTTCAGCAATTGTTTCAAAATATTCATGTGATGAAATAAAATGCTTTGGTTTTGTGACCTTTTACTTCGGAATGACAGTTTCTTAATTCAGAGTCTTTGGCTGATTTCCAAAGTCAAACGGCAGAGCTGTATGAGAGACAATTAGTCATTAATCAAGCCTCATCCTAGTGCCAGGAAAGTAAACTCACCAGAAGCATCTCTCAGTGCCCTTATTAAGTTACTAAAACTCGACTTGCTTTTTTGGATTAGTAAAGTGATACATTGTTGATTCTGGAAGTTGGTAATTTAAGATGGTTTCTCTGCATAGTATTCAGCAAACCATAAGATGGTTTTTTGATAATTTGAAGTTTCATCAAAATATAGATTATTATCCCGTGTACGTCCCCTGTAATCTTAGCAGAGTCTGCATAAACCGTGGCTGTAGGGGCTGGTTTCTCAGAAATGTGGGGCATTCAGGATCACCTAACAGAGGAATGAGTTCTTGATGACTCTTTGCTAGTGAACAAGAAGTTTACAATTTCACTTTAAAAAAAGAAAACAAACAAGGACGTAGTTTTGAAATGCAAACATGTTTTTTTACTTAGACATTGTATGATTTCAGGTTCTGTAAGAGACATCTATTACAGCCCAGGCAATTATTGTATGTCTGGAGGATGCAGAAAAAGAGAGGTCTCCCTGACCACTGTGTGCCTGGCTAAGGTAGACCTTTGAGAGGGAGAGTGATCAGCTACAGGGGGATGCCTATTTTTACTATTTAGTTTGAAGTTCCTGGATTAAAGTATGCCTTTGAGTGATTTATTGTTTCTTTTTCAAATATTTCTGTTATACACACACACACACACACACACACACACACACACACACACACACACACAATCTGTATAGTGGCTTCTTTAGGAGACAGTGGCCCTCCCTCCTGGCTGGGATACCAGATGGCCTCCCAGTGTGGTTGTAACCAGCAGCATCAGCATCTGCTGAAATTTGTTAGAAATGTGAATTATCGGGCCCCACCCAGGTTTGTTCAATCCCAAACTCTGGGGATGGGGCCAGCAGTCTGTGTTTTAAGGACGCTTGAGGATTCTGAGGCACACTCAAGGGTGAAAATTATTGGCCTTGATACTGTTACTTTATGAAGGAGTAAATTTAGCTTAGAGCCTTTTTTTTTTTTTAAATCTTGAAAAGATACTCTGCTTTGAGCATCATGGAAAGAAGCCGGAAGTGGTAGGGAATTAGCATCCCCAAGGCAGCCCTCATTCAGGATCTCCCAGCAATTGGCACTTAAATATCCCAGCTCTCGCCTTTTGGGTGGGATAATTCCAAGAGTGGGTTTTGTGGAGCAGCTTCTGTGGAACTGACCTCCCGTTGTCGACCTTGATAGCCAGCTTTGCAGGAGGTTTCTCATTCCCTGGATCACTCCTTCTTTCTCTGTAGGGGTTCCCTGCAGCCCCAAATAAACTACACTCAAATTCTTGCCTTGAGAGGCTGCTGGGAGGCTCCAAACTAAGACACTCACATATTGTAAGTGCTCAATAAAAATGGGTGTGGGGAGGTTGAATTTTCCCTTCATTCCAACCTGGGTGAAGAGGCCATCACTCCATTTATGATACTCCTGAACAGAAGCAGAAATATACCCAGGAATGTAGGGGCCAAGGTTAAGAACATGGGCCTAGAGCCAAGTGCCTGTGATAGAATCTGGCTTTCCCTCTCACTGGCTGTGTGACGTTGGGATCATTTCTCAACCTCTCTGTGTCTGTTTCCTTGTCTGTAAAACAAGCATAATTACTTCACATACCTCAGAGGGTTGCCAGGAGGATTTAATGAGTTCAACATGCAACAAGTGGTTAGAACAGTGTCTGGCATGTGGTAAGTGTTTAACAAATGTTATCTATTATTTTAATATTGTTGTTGTTTTCTTAATTTGTTGTCTTTTCTTGACAAGTGATTTCAGCACTATTTCAATTCTATTAATTCCTTTTCTCCCAAGAAATTCTCCAAGGTTCCTCTGTAGTTTTCCAACCTGTTAATCATGCTTGTTTTTCTGTCAAGCCGTGAGGCTTCATACAGAATGAAACAAGGATACGAAGTAAGTGCTGATCCTGTGTTTAACAGTAAACATTTGGCAATGAAGAGCTTCATGCAGGATTATCCTACTGGGTCTTCTGAACAACCTTAGGATATAGGTGATGTTAATTCCTCTTTTTCTTACTATTGGGAAAATTAAGACTTGAAGAAGTAAGGCCACTTTTCTAGGGCTACCGAGCTATTAAGTGGTAGAGAAGGGATTCAAACTTAATGGTAGCCCCTCCTCTACCCTCCAGCCCTAACACTCTACACACAAGAAAATTCTGTGTTACCTCTGTATGAATGGTTCTCTTACTTTCTTGGGCATCAGAATTCTGGGGATGGATGGCTAAAATACAGATCACCAGGCCCAGCACCTAGCGTGTCTTAAGTCGGGAGATCTGGGGACATTTGTAACAAGTTCCCAGAGATGCAGATGGTGTTAACCAGGGAACTAGACTTAAAGAAGCACTGTTGTGTATCCTAGCCCTGTTAGAACATTTGAGTAAAATAAATGAGATAAAAATGACTTGGGACTATAATTTCACTCTCTTGATATGTTTGGCACATGTGATGCAAACACTTATACTTCCTTTGGCAATCTTTATTTATTTATTTTTGGCAATCTTTAAAAAATGATATATAATTAAAATTTATTTCTCTCGTGCATAAGAGACCCAGAAGTAGGTCATGCAGAGTTGGCATGTGCTTTCTGGGTCAGGGACTAGGTGTCTTTACAGAGAATCTTGTTGCTACTTACACAGTAGCAACACAGTTGCTCCACACAAAGTTACTCCACCATCTTCAGAATGTAGCTGCTATGACATGGTGTGATATGGCTGCTGGAGCACCAGCCATCACATCTGCATTGCAGCTGACAGGAAGGAGGAAAGGCTGAAGAAGGGCACACTTCTTACCTTAAATTAAAAAAAAATATTTTTTTTACCATAAAGTTAAAAAAATCCCACACATAACATAAAACTATCTTTACCATTTTTACATGTACATTTTCGTAGTGTTAAGTGTAGTCACTTTGCTGTGCAAAGGAGCTCAAGAATTTTTCTATCTTCTCCTTTGTCAAACTACAAAAAAAATTACCAAAAAAAAAAAGTACCCAGGCATACTTTTAATAGCTACAAAAGCCAATGACATTGTGGGAATAAGATCTGTATGTTCACAGGAAAAGCCTGTCAACTTTTGGCTTCTCTCTCCTTATTGGCTGGCTCTAAATAAGTCATGTAGATGCCCAGCAAATGGCTTTCTGGAAATGTTGGGTCATCATGGTAATGAAAAAAAATGATGTAGGGGAAAAGCCACTCTCTCAAAGCTTGACTTACTTAGATATCTGTGGCCTTTCTTGGATCATTCAAATCTCCAAATGAAATTTTAAAAAATATATAGTATTGGGATCTTGGGCCAAAAACAATGACATTAAAATTTTCTGTTTCAGCAGTGGAATCTTATATCAATACATTGTATGTAAAACCATCCAACTATAAAATGTTGCAGAGGCAATATTGCTGAGGTTGAAGTGGGGGCCAGGGAAGGAAGGAAGAGAGGACTGCTAAGAGAAGGCTGAATAACGGGGTTCTAGGCCTCCCCTACAAGAACAAAAATATGTCCTAATCCCCGGGACACTTAAGTATTTATGGTATCACTTATAAGAGTTAATTTGAAAACTTTAAATTATTCCTTAATTCACATGTGTCTTGCCTTGTTTTTGAGTACTAAAGGCAATCCTAGGGCTCTCTACAAATAAGGCAGGGTAATGTTATAGAAAAACACTGGTTCGGGTGTGAAAAGATGTTTCAGCTAACCCTGGTTCTTCAAGAGCTGGCTTTGTTACCTGGGGAAGTGAGTTAATCTCTCCTTTGTAGATAAAGGGACTGAACTAACCCATCTCTCTCTCTCTCTTTTTTTCTTTTTCTTCTTTTAAGCTCTAACCTTTTCTGGCTCTCCTTCATGCCTGGATATAATGACCTTACTACTGATGGAAAGATTATCTTGGGAAATGTTGGCCCAAACTAAACCCTTTCTCCAAACATCTGGTCTAATTTCCTTCTGCTGGGCAAATAGACACCCTGGCCGAGTTCCAGTGCAGGTAATTACATTCTGCCCACCACAATTTTCCTTGCATTGTCAATTGGCTACGGTATTCTTCTGTATTTCTCCTCAGGAACTTGTCTCTTGATATCATTGTCTGCTGTTTCAGAGGGCAGTGTTCAAACTGTGGTTCCTTTGGGGAATCTTCTTGTGTTTTTGGAAATGTAATTCTGTCACGACCATGGGCCACAGACATTTTGGTCTTGCTACGTGTTTCTGAGCTACGTGGCTCAAAAACATATGGGGCTCTCTTATCGGTCTACTTACAGTAGTAACGTCTTTGAGAATTGCCTAAAAATTTCCATCTCGAAAGTACACTGCCAATAATGGCTCATATTGATCTAAAAAGTTTCTAATAACAAATCACACTGATACTTATAGCTAATACTAATAGTAATAAAAATAATAACAACAGTGGCTGGCTTACAATATATCAGATACCCTTTTAGGTGCTGCCCATGTACCCACTCACTTACCATTGTTTTTCTCATCTTGAAGATGAGGAAACTGAGGCATGGAGGGGCTCTCTCTTGCCTACAATTTGTGTGGTTCTTTCAAGCGTCTCATGAGAGATCAGATAGGTCAGTTATGCTGTATCTGATAGGAAGATCGGTAGGAGAAAGAAGGGAAGAATGAAGGGGGGGGTAAACAGAAGGGGGAATGAACCATGAGAGACTGTGGACTCTGGGAAACAAACTGAGGGCTTCAGAGGGGAGGGGGAGGGATTGGGATAGGCCGGTGATGGGTATTAAGGAGGGCATGTATTGCATGGTACACTGGGTGTTATACGCAAATAATGAATCATGGAACATCGCATCAAAAATAGGGGATGTACTGTATGGTGACCAATATAACAAAATAAAAAATTAAAAAAAAAAAGAGTGAGATAAACCCGTATGCAGTAGTATGACAAACTCTCCAAGGTATATAATTAAGTGAAAAGAGTAAGATGTAGGATAGTATGGATGTTATACTTGTTAAAAATTATTTTTAATTTTTATTTATTATTATAATTTTTATTTTTATAATCATGTAAAGGGCTATGTATATTTTGCCACTTTATGCATTTCTTTTCCTAGTCTGGAAGAAAACCCAAGGCAATGTTAGCAGTGGTTACTGTGGGGTGAAGTTTGATTTTATTTAAAATTATTTTTACCTTTTGTAAAATCTGAAGTTTTCACCATGTGCATATAGTATGTTACTTTAGATTTTTTTAAATTGTCAGCAAGGGCTTTGTAGCTGGTGAGATTATGAATAACCTTTGCTTCCTTTTTTCTATGTCCCTATTTCAGAAACATAGTAAATATTATTTATTTTGCAGGAGATTTCTAATAAAAAAAGGCAACTTGACCTAAAATCTGCCATTAGTCAGAGAGCTTTCTTCTTTTGGGCTTTTGGGCTGTCTGGGAGTGGTGGGAGTGAATCTGGGCTGGCTGGAGGTGGTGGGGGTGAATCTGGGCTGGCTGCAGTTTGTGAGTCTGGTGGGGTCAATCTGGGCTGGCTGGGGGTATTAGGGGTGAAGGGGGAGGTGGATGCCTGAGGCCCTCAAAGTCCGGAGGCAAGGACACGGGTCAGACATTGGTCTTTGACTCTGTCGCACCCAAACAGCAGCCTCAGAATTCCTTTCTCTCTTCTTTGGGGTTTCTTTTTCTTTCTTTTTTTTTTTTTCAAGATTTTATTTATTTATTTGACAGAGAGAGAGACCCAGTGAGAAAGGGAACACAAGCAGGGGGAGTGGGAGAGGAAGAAGCAGGCTCCCAGCAGAGGAGCCTGATGTGAGGCTCAATCCCAGAACGCCGGGATCACGCCCTGAGCTGAAGGCAGATGCTTAACGACTGCGCCACCCACACGCCCCTTCTTTGGGGTTTCTAATACATTTTTTAAAAAAGATTTTATTTATTTATTTGTCAGAGAGAGAGAGTGAGAGAGCTCACAAGCAGGGGGGTGGCAGGCAGAGGGAGAAGCAGTCTCCCCTCTGAGCAGAGAGCCTGATGCAGGGCTTGATCACAGGACTCCGGGATCATGACCTGAGCTGAAGGCAGACACTTAAACCAACTGAACCACTCAGGTGTCCCCTAATACATTTTTCTTTAAAGGAAATATATTGAGATTTTTAAGTCAAGTTCACAACTTAGAGAAATCTGAGCAATGTGAGCATTGTCTTAACGTGGGCCCCCTCCACGCGTGTACCCCCGGGGGATCTGGTTTAGTACAGGGGCACCGGGAGCAAGCCCCTGGACTGGTTCTTCTACAACCCCACGCTTTTGGTCTAGAACTGTCTCCGATTCAGCTACTGACGTGTCAGTGAAGCAAAAGGCCACGCAGAACAACCTCTCTGCTTCATGGGAATTGCCAGTTGTAAATGTGAGTACACACACAGCAGTTGGTTATCTCTTTGGGGGTTAAGTTACCCCATTCAGCGTGGGCTTGTGCAGACAATGGGTGGGGGCCAGTGACACCAGAGTAATCCTTTTACCTGCCCTATCTAAAGTGACATTGGAATGAAGGGGCACTTTCAGAGGGTATCAATTTCCGAGGTAAGTCCTACAAACAAGCCCGCAGACCCTTAGCTTTGTAATTGTGCTTCCACTCCAGGCCTAAGGAAGCCAGCCCTACTTGTCACTCCCAAAAGCAGATGAAAGCCTCACTGTGAGTCTGGTGGAATTCCATTGTCACCGTGTTTACTCACGGTCGCCCAATGCCTCCACCCCTATATAGTCTGCAAGGGGACTGGTTTTCTTGCCAAGCACCACATCCTGAAAGCATAAACAGCGATTAAAACTTACTATAAAAAGTGCTGGAAAGGCAGAGAGGGTTTTCTGTCTATCTCGGTGAATCAGTTCACCTCCCACATGCCAACACCTTGGGGTCACCCAATACTCCGTCTTGTCATTTTTCTTTCGAAGAAGCCACACCTTCCATTTTTCACTGCAAGGAGCTGTGGTGACAGATGCTTAAGAATTTTATTTTCTTTTTAAAGGAACTTAGATTACAGCAGATCTTGGGTGAGAAAGGTGATGTGAAACAGCAGATGGGGTGGGGGCAGGGAAGTTGCCTTCAGTCTCTACTGCGTCCTCAGCAGGGACTGCTGAGCCCAACTGGAGGCTGAAACCTGTCCCAGAGATAAGATACACCTGTGCCCCTCTGCTGGGGAGACATTAGCTCTGCTGTTTAACCTGGTTTCTCATTTTTGCCAATGCTTTCAAGTCCGTGGAAACTTCCATGAGTCTAGGTCGTACATTCGCTTTCAATCAATATGTGTTTACTGACCACTTATGATCTCAAAGGTTGGGGTGCTGGAACAGACTGGGAGACATGCCTATGGCTTTGCAGGCCAGAGGTCATCTCACCAATGGGACTTTTCATCCTTGCCTCAAGCTGAACGAACCTGATCGTGTTGGCCTCCTGTTATAGACATTTATATTCTACACAAGCTCAAACCACTCAGCAGGATTCTGGTCCCCACATTTCCTTCCAACCTGTGTGATCCATCTCTCCCTCTTTTCTCTGTTCTGCTCATCAAATATAAAACACACAGGTGTACCCTGCCTTGGCCTGTGTGGTGCCCTTTTTCTGGATTGCCTCTCTTTCTGTTTTCTTGACCTCGCCTCTGTTCACTGAAAACCTAGCTGAGATGCCGTCTTGTCCAGCTAGCCTTACCCCAGTCCTGCAGGAAACATTAATTGACTCTCTGCTTAGAGTAGATTATTATCAGTGATACTATTTGTTTGTGTGCTTATCTCCCCAAAATGTTTCTTGAGGATTTTAGGGAAACACGTTTCGCTTATCTCCATGTCTTTAATTACTAGCAGTGTGCCAGGCAATCAAGATGTGTTTGTTGAAGTCAGACATACAAGATTGTCAGCATTTCTCATGCAAAGAATTAGGAAGAGAATAAAATAAAATACTCAATGCTGGACACCTTGGAACGAGAAGAGTTTCTCTTTGGTACATCAGGGTCATTCGCAGGAGTTCCCTATGGCTGTTGCCCGATGTGGCACCTCATCGTCTAGCAGGCAAACCCTGGGAAGCTCCTTTTGAGGATTCCCCTATTGGTACTATTGCTATTGGTATCAGTTTTCCTTTTTTTTTTTTTTGAAAATGCAGATGGGTAGCTTTATATTTTTTTCTGATTAAAAATATATGCATGCTCATTATTAAAAATTTAAATGATCAAGAAAAGTAAAAGATAAACAAAACCCAAAAAGTGAAAAGTACTCTGAATCCCACCACATAGAGATAACACAGTTACTGTTTTGGTAAAAATCCTTTGAGTTCTCCCTCTATGTATGTGCACACACATATAACAAACATGCTCATTTCATGTACTTATTTTCCTTTTTTTAATAGTAATTTTTTATTATGTTATGTTAGTCACCATACAGTATACCCTTAGTTTTTGATGTAGTGTTCCATTATTTGTGTATAACACCCAGTGCACCATGCAATATGTGCCCTCCTTAATACCTATCACCAGCCTATCCCTTTCCCCCATCCCCCTCCCCTCTGAAGCCCTCAGTTTGTTTCTCAGAGTCCATAGTCTCTCATAGTTCATTTCCCCTTCTGTTTACCCCCCTTCCTTCTTCCCTTTCTTTTCCTACCGATCTTCCTACTTCTTATGTTCCATAAATGAGTGAAACCATATGATAATTATTTTTCTATGCTTGACTTATTTCGCTTAGCATTATCTCCTCCAGTCCTGTCCATGTTGCTGCAAATGTTGTGAAATCATTCTTTTTGATGGTTGAGTAATATTCCATTGTATATATGGACCACAGCTTCTTAATCCAGTTCTCTGTTGAAGGGCATCTCGGCTCCTTCCACGATTTAGCTGTTGTGGACAATGCAGCTATGAACATTGGGGTGCATATGACCCTTCTCTTCACTGCATCTGTCTCTTTGGGGTAAATACCCAGTAGTTCAATGGCTGGGTCATAGGGTAGCTCAATTTTTAACTTTTTAAGGGACCTCCACACTCTTTTTCCAGAGTGACTGTACCAACTTGCATTCCCACCAACAATGTAGGAGGGATCCCCTTTCTCCACATCCTCTCCAACAATTGTTGTTTCTTGCCTTGTCAATTTTTGCCATTCTAACTGGCATAAGGTGGTATCTCAATGTGGTTTTGATTTGAATTTCCCTGATGGCTAATGATTTTGAACATTTTTTCATGTGTCTGTTAGTCATTTGTATGTCTTCATTGAAAAAGTGTCTGTTCATATCTTCTGCCCATTTTTTGATTTGATTATTTGTTTCCCGTGTATTGAGGTTGAGAATTTCTTTGTAGATCTTGGATACTGGTCTTTTATCTGTAGTCAGGTATTTATTTTCAAAACGTATTAAACTTTACATAAATGAGTCATATTATATCTGCTCTTATGCAACATTTTTTATCTCTCAGTGTATTAGATGTTTTCACATCAGTTTATACGACTTGGCATCATCTATTTCTGTAGAGATCCCATTGAATGGATGTCTCACAATATTTTCCAAATGTCTGCTGATGGATCTGGGGGTTACTTCCAGATTTTCACTGCAGTGGCCAATGATAGACACCCTTACTCAGTGGAGTCACATGCCATGTGGGGTTTCAGGAAAGGCGATGTGTAAGGTAAACTTTGTAAATTTTTCGGGGAGTCAAAATCACCACCAAAAGTTAGATTGGTGCCATAGTGAAAAAAGTAGCATCTGCAATTAGTCAGTATCCAACTTGTACTTCTGCATCCGATCAGATGGTTATTCGCCAGGTTATTCAGCAGGTGCTCAAATGAGCAGGTGATGAAGTAGCAGGCTTGTATTTGGGTTGGGGCCATGTGTTGTGTGACAGATGAGAAATACATTTCCTGTTAAACATGGGGTCTCAACCCAGCACAGTGGGGGTGTTCTTATACATTTGAAGCCTTTCAGGGTGATGAGGACAGTGGAAGAAAGAGCAGGTCCTACCTTCCTCCTGGCACATGACTCCTGTGGAGGGGCCGGGTGGAGGGCAAGAATCGCCAAGGATTCAAGAATCTCCTTTTTTTTCTCTCTCTCTTCCTTGTACAGAGACCATAGAGTCCCTTTTGCAAATGTTAAATGTGAATCCAGTGTCTTGTTACATACATTTCCAGAAGCAGTCTGCTGGATCAAAGTGTGTGCGAGGTCAAAAGTTTACCAATGTACACCTTAATAAAAATGCATCTGAGTGCCTACGTCCCCAAAATGAATATATGGACATGCTCAATCCTCCATTGCCAGTCTGGCAGGGTCAGATGTATCATTTTTATTTTCCTTGATTTTTTTTTTATCTGCTCTTTGTCTTCCTAAGCTCCTCGACTACTTGTAGTAGTCCCAGAAAGTCAAGGAAGTGGTCCAACCATCTTCTTTGACCACATTCTCTTTTGCACCTCCTTTTTCTGAGTAAAACTTAAAGACCTCTGTACATGGGGAGGCTTAACTGTTTGATGTGTTGCATGTTGCAAATATTTTTCTCATTTTGTAGTTTATCTTGATTTATAGTGTTATCTAGTATAAAAGTTTTTCATTTTTTATGTAGAAAGCAATCTAGTTTTCTGCCCGTAGATCCTTACTCATTTTCTGTTAAGACTATCAGATTTTAGTGTAAGTGTTTTTCCACTTTTGGGCTTAGGAAAAGAGAGAGTTGGTTTTGTCAAGCATTTTTGACTAATTTATCTGCTATTTTGATGCCTCTAAAATTGTACTGATAATTTTGTTTTAAAACACAGAAGGGAACAGAGGTTCTGTAGTCAAATTCTGTGGAGTGAATAATTAGTCCAGATGTAGTGAGACTGTCAGACAGAAAACATAAATGAGTGGAAAACAAATTAAAACTGAAATACTCTTCTTTTTTAAAAGGAATTTTTCTTTCAGTGATTTTTTCTTTCTTTTGGTAAGATTTATTTATTTGAGAGACTGGGGGAGGGCCAGAGGCAGGAGAGAGAATCTCAAACAGACTCCGCTGAGCATGAAGCCCCACTCAGGGCTTGATCTCATAACCCTGCAAGCATGACCCTGAGATCAGGATCTGAGCCAAAATCTCGAGTCAGATGCTTAACTGACTGCAGCACCCAAGCACCCCAGCAATTTTTTTCTGTCCATATCAAGTTACTCTACTTAAATAAATTATGGGGGAACACTTTGTAAATTCTAAGGTCGTAATCACATGTATATTTTTCTTTAAATTATAATAATATTTTTTATTATATTATGTTAGTCACCATACAGTACTTCCCTGGTTTTTGATGTAAAGTTCCATGATTCATTAGTTGCGTATAACACCCAGTGCACCATGCAATACATGCCCCTCCTTACTACCCATCACCAGCCTATCCCATTCCTCCACCCCCCTCCCCTCTGAAGCCCTCAGTTTGCTTCTCAGAGTCCCTAGTCTCTCATGCTTCATTCCCCCTTCTGATTACCCNAGAGAAATCATATGATAATTGTCTTTCTCTGCTTGACTTATTTCACTTAGCATTATCTCCTCCAGTGCCGTCCATGTTGCAGCAAATGTTGAGAAATTGTTCTTTTTGATAGCTGAGTATATATGGACCACATATTATTAATCCAGTCATCTGTTGAAGGGCATCTCAGCTCCTTCCACAATTTAGCTATTGTGGACAATGCTGCTATGAACATTGGGGTGCATATGGCCCTTCTCTTCATTACATCTGTATCTTTGGAGTAAACACCCAGTAGTTCAATGGCTGGGTCATAGGGTAGCTCAATTTTTAACTTTTTAAGGGACCTCCGCACTCTTTTTCCAGAGTGACTGTACCAACTTGCATTCCCACCAAGAATGTAGGAGGGATCCCCTTTCTCCA
>NC_048230.1:90799067-90799262 GCF_002007445.2 Ailuropoda melanoleuca
CAATTTTTGCCATTCTAACTGGCATAAGGTGGTATCTCAATGTGGTTTTGATTTGAATTTCCCTGATGGCTAATGTTTTTTTTTTTTAACACTGCAAATACTGTACATTTTATTTTATTTTTATTTTTTATTTTTTTAAATTTAATTTTATTATATTATGTTAATCACCATACAGTACATCCCCAGATTCCGATG